>NC_035449.2:59548986-59655162 GCF_002127325.2 Helianthus annuus | reverse complement strand
TTTGGGGCAAATAACCCTTGATGTCTGTCTTAAGGAGGGATCAAAGGAAAGAACCCGATCATTGACCTTCGTGGTTATCAACATCCCTTCCAACTACGACGTAATCAAAGGGAGGCCCGGACAATGTGCATTTTACATGGCTGTATCTGTTGGCCATGGCACTGTCAAGTTTCCAACCGAGAGAGGGATTGCAACCCTTCAACCCTCTCAGGAAGCTTACCTGATCGAAGGAGAAAGTTCCAATGACGAGAAAGACAAGCAGGGGTTAGTCATCAACCCTAAGTACCCCGAACAGCGGATAAGGGTCAACCCCAACCTCTCTCAAGATACTCTTTCATACCTTGAAAAGCTGCTAAAACATCACAGCGATGTGTTCGCCTGGTCTCCCGAAGACATGACCGGGATCCCTCGAAGCATTGCTGAACATGAGCTAAGAATACCACCGAATGTCAAGCCAGTGGTTCAAAAGAAAAGAAGTTTGGCACCTGAAAGAAGCCTGGCAGCTTGCCAAGAGGTTGAAAAGCTTGTATCAGCTGGCATTCTCCGAGAGGTTAAGTATCAATCATGGATTGCCAATCCTGTCATGGTCCGGAAACCCGACAACTCTTGGAGAATGTGTATAGATTTCAAGGATCTTAACAAAGCTTGTCCTAAAGATTGCTACCCGCTCCCAGAAATTGACCTTAAAGTTGATTCCCTCACGGGATACCCGTTTAAATGCTTCCTTGATGCATACAAAGGCTATCACCAGATCCTCATGAAAGAAGAGGATGAAGAAAAAACGGCTTTCCACACAGACAAGGGCATTTTCTGTTACCAAAAAATGCCTTTTGGCCTCAAGAACGCAGGAGCCACTTACCAACGACTCGTCGATAAAGCCTTCGAAAGCCAAATTGGAAGAAACATGGAAGCGTATGTCGATGACCTGGTGATCAAAAGCAAAACGGAATACCAGATGCTTGATGACATCCAAGAAACCTTCAAGAATCTTAGAAAGATCAACATGAAGCTTAACCCGGAAAAATGTTCGTTCGGATTTGATGAAGGAAAATTCCTGGGTCATATTGTCGGAAAACAAAGCATCAAGGCCAACCCCAACAAAGTAAAAGCTGTTCTCGAAGCTAAACCACCAAGAACCAAGAAGGAGGTTGAAAGCTTGAATGGGAAGCTTGCAGCCTTGAAGCGTTTTACCTCAAAACTGGCCGAAAGGTCTCTACCATTCTACAAAACGCTCAAGAATTGTTCAGATAAGAAAGATTTCAGATGGACCGAGGAGGCTGAGGAAGCTTTCAATCAAATGAAGCAGCACCTTGCTTCACTGCCAGATATTGCAGCACCAGAAACCGGGGAGCTCATATCGGTGTACCTCTCAGTCGCCGACGAAGCCATCAGTGCAGTCCTCACCATTGAAAGGGACAAGGCTCAGGTACCCGTCTATTTTTTCAGCAAAACTTTAAAACTAGCTGAAACCAAATATCCTCCCCTTGAAAAACTAGCCCTAGCCTTGGTCCAAACAGCCAGAAGGCTTAGAAGATACTTTCAAGCACATCCTATACAAGTGGTCACTGACCAACCTGTCAAGAACGTGCTTGAAAAGCCTGAAAACTCAGGTAGATTGGCAAAATGGGCAGTGGAACTAGGTGAACATAACATCACCTACGTCCCACGAAAAGCAATCAAAGCTCAGGTTTTGGCTGACTTCCTAGTAGAAGTCCCAAGCCAAAAGACTGAAGAAGTAAACACCACAACCACTGAACCCTCCAACCCTGAAGCCTGGAAACTGTTCACCGACGGGGCTTCAAGCGTTGAGGGGTCAGGAGCTGGTGTAATCCTAATCAACCCTGAGGGGCTAGAATTCACATATGCTCTTCGTTTCAACTTTCAGACCACTAATAACGAGGCTGAATACGAAGCACTGATCGCTGGCCTCCGGCTAGCCAAAGAAATGAAAGTCAAAAAGCTTGAAGTGTTCACTGATTCGCTACTAGTATCAAGCCAAGTCAATGACAGCTATGTCGCCAAGGAGCCCAACATGAGAAGGTACAAAGAAAAATCGAAGGAATTAATGAACACCTTCCAGGCATGCAACATCAAACAGATTCCAAGATCCCAAAACAAAAAGGCTGACGCCTTAAGCAAGTTAGCGTCCCTCACATTCGCCCACCTCACAAAAAAGGTGTTGGTTGAAGTGTTGAAGGCTCGTTCAATTGACGAATTGGAAGTACAAGATGTGGTCACCGAGGAAGATCCAAATTGGATGACTCCCATAAAGAAATTCCTTCAAAACAACGAACTACCAAGTGATCAAATAGAAGCTGAAAGGGTAAAGATCAAAGCAAGACAATATGTGTTGCAAGGAGAAATCCTCTATAAAAAAGGATACCTTGCACCATTGCTAAGGTGTGTGGGCCCTGAACAAAGCAAGTATTTGGTTAAAGAAGTGCATGAAGGAATATGTGGAGCTCATTTCGGAGCTAGGTCGGTGGTTGCAAAACTCATGAACTTGGGATATTTCTGGCCTTCAATGCATCGGGATACCGTCGAGCAATTGAAGAAATGCGATGCCTGCCAAATCCACTCCCCAATACCAAAAAGTCCAAAACATGACTTGGTCCCCATAACTTCAGCGTGGCCATTCCATAAATGGGGAATGGACATTGTTGGACCATTCCCTCCAAGCAAAGGGGGAGTAAAATTCCTGTTGGTAGCAATTGATTACTTCAGCAAATGGCCAGAGGTCAAACCCCTTGCCAAGATCACAGGAAAACAAATCATAGACTTTGTATGGGAGAATATCATATGCCGCTATGGGCTGCCAGGGGTAATCGTCACCGATAATGGGAAACAATTCGCTGAGAAACCCTTCAGCCTTTGGTGCAAGGAGTACAGGATCAACCAAATCTTCAGCTCAGTGGCTTACCCGCAGTCAAACGGTCAGGTTGAAAGGACCAACAGAAGCATAGTGGAAGGCATCAAAACAAGATTGGGGAGATACGAAAGTAATTGGCTGGAAGAATTGCCTAGCGTTTTAGGGGCAATCAGAACAACAGAAAAAGCAAGTCACAGAAAAACACCTTATAGCTTGGTATTCGGATCCGAAGCCGTAATCCCCGCTGAAATAGGAGTTGTAACCCAACGAATTGTCAACATGGATCCCGAGGTAAACACACAAGAGAACATGTTGAACTTACAACTCTTAGAAGAGGCCCGGGATCAAGCAGCAATACAAGAAGCCAAATACAAGCAAAGGATGGAAAGCTATTACAACAAGAAGGTCAAGAACGAACGATTCAAGCCAGGGGATCTTGTCCTCAGAAACAACGAAGCAAGCAAAAAAGAAAATCAGGGAAAACTAGGACCAAAATGGGAAGGTCCATACACCATCCTCGAAGCACACAAAGGAGGATCCTACAAGCTGGGAGATCTAGAAGGCAAAAGGCTCCCAAGGCACTGGAACGGAAAAACTTTAAGAAAATTCTATGTTTAGAAGGTTTGGTTTGTAGCAAAACAAAAACCTTTTGTAAAAGCAAATGTTGCTTGAATGAATGAAGTTACTTTATCAAACTTGTCTTTCTATCCTAATATCAGGTTGAGAACCTAGCAAAAAACTCCATGGCAAGGGCCATGTAAGGGGATGAGCTCCCAGGCCATATCGCTCAATAGGTTCAAGGGTTGAATGGACCTATATAAGGGGTGAGTTCCTAAATCAATACAACTCCATGAGACTTATCAAAGAAAAACAATAGTGTCTCATAGACAGGTTTGAACAGCCTACACCAATCGTTCCTTAAGTCTAAAAAATGTACTCAATAAACAGACTTACGAAATCAAACAAATTACAACAAAATAAAGAAAAGGATAGATACTACGTCTTGATGATAAACACTAAGGCAAAGTGACTGCAGCACTGAACCCTTTAAAGTGTAAAAAACATAAAGACAAAGTAAACAAAGACAAGGCAAGAGAATAAAAACAAACAAGCCTATCAACCAAACATACAAACCAATTCAGAAGCTACCCAAAGATCAACCAACAGGTACCGAGCTTGAAAGGTTAAAGGCTTCAACCCATCAGCAACTGTACAAAAAGCTTGAAGGGTTGAAACCCCACAAAACAAAACCAAGCAAATGGAACCAACAAAAACATCAACGACAACCATCATGTCATAAGTTAGAAAGGCCATAAAAGACCTTCATAAGACAGTTAAAGCAAGCCCTAGTGACTTGCAAATAAAACTAATGTTCAACGGCCATATAGGCCCAACCAACCAACCATAGGAACCTTAAGGGTCCCCAAAACCTAAACATTGTTTAAAACATTACAAAACATAAAATGTTTGCTAAGAAAGCTACGAATAAATGTCAGTTATCAGAGGGTTTAGAACTTTCACCCTTAGACTTTTTGGCTTTCTTGGTCTTCTTCACCTTGGGACCTTCTTCACCACCAACAGCAGAGGTTTCCAAACCGGCATCTTTCGAGGTTTCAGGCAGGCTCGAAAGGGTATCATCACTATCCCCAGAGTAGGACCTCTTCTTTGACAAGGAACCCAAAACCTCAGCACAAACCTTCTCATTTAACCCCTCAGGCTTCAACCCCTATAAAACAGACAAAGGCTTACCAAAACAAGAGGATACCTCATGAATGAAGGGGTAGGTCAGCCTCTCCATCTGCTCAACAGAAGCCTTGAAGACATCAGAAGCCTCAGGGCGAAACATGGGTGACTTCTCCAAAGGTTGCCCAGATTCATTGTAACACCTCGAATTTTTGTGTCCAATGATGTGTTAACACGTGTCATTTGTTTACACGTAGCATCTATAATAAATAAAGGACTAATGTTGACAAACCTTGAAAGTATATAAATTCGAGGGTTATAAATGTCAAACAGAGATAAATATACTGTATAGTATCCCTAAACGATGCTCGTACCTTCAAACGAATAAATCACGGATCGTACGGAAGCGGAACGCAGAAGAAAGTGAGAAATTACAAGCTACAGGGGTTAACTGTGCCAACATGTTTAATTGTACCTCTGAGTGACCATTCAACGAACCCGAGGCTTCGTAACAATAAAATACGCTCACTAGAATATGATATATAAATCTCGCGAAGTTCTGTTTTAAAACGAGAAAGTTATGATCAAATCCGTGTACGAGGGGTTAAAAGCGTCAATAATAAAAGTTAAGACCTTTCAGATAATATTGAAAATAACCAGAGGACTTAATAATTCACATAAATAACGCGAGGCCCTTAATCGTAAATAACCGAGGGCCAATTCGCAAAGTTACCCCTTCGGTTCCGAAAGGTCAGGTTATTAATTACAAAGATTCGGTAATCATTGCGAAAGATTTGGCAAGATTCTGATCATGATTACAAAGGATTTAAAAATCCTGAAAACATAACCTAACGCGACCCGCGTAAGGTTTCAAGGTAAGTTGAGGCGGGCCGCGAGCCTCCTCTTAAACGCGCCTGGTTAGTAAACTTCAGGCGACCCGCGTACAAAGTGCCTGGTTCCCCCATGCGGGCCGCGTCAGGCGCCCAGATGCAGAAACATGCTTAACTTGGCTGTTCAGCCTTCCAAGAGCCATGATCTGCATTTAAACACCTCCAAATGACCCCTAAACGACCCCTAACACTAAGGACAAGTGTTGATCAGTTGTGGTGTGTGCTAGACTTTGTTGTCAATCAATTGTGGTGCTTGAAACCACTATATAAAGCCTAAGTTGCAACCATAAGTTCACACCCCATCATCTATATCATTTGGTCATTTCTGGAGCTCCAACTTCCTCTCAAGTGGTCACATTTGGTGCATAGGACCTCAGTAAGTGTTCCACTCCTTTCCCATTTGAGCTTTAACTTAGTTTTAGCGTAAAAGTCGATCCGTCGTAACTAACGGTCGACTTAGCGATAACTCACAAATGATTCAGTGAATTGTCGAATCAAGAATGGTTATTTGTTGGTAATTATGTGGGTAATAAACCTCTAAAAGGGTTCCCACTGATCACCACTTTAACTATGTCAAATGTCGAGTCAAACGTGCACCCAAAAAGTCAACAGAATGTCGTTTTGGCGAATCTTGCATAATCTGTAATGTATATACTATGGAACCTGTTTTGATGATCATAAAACATGATATTAAGTATATAAACTTGTTTGCGCTCGTTTGAATCGACCATTTGCTATATTAACCCGGTTCGGAGCCGAATGTCGCAAAAGTTTGACTTTTGCATTGACTTCAGTTCTGACCCGTTTTAGTGAAGTATAGATATGCCTTAGGACTCTCTTAGGACCAGGTCACGTGATGGTATAACCCTCTGTGACCGGTTCATCGTTTGTCCGAGTCTTTTACGCATTTCCGGTAATCGCCTAAAAGTTGACCGTAACGCCCTTTTTAAAATTAAAACGAGTATTTCGGACACGTGAACGGACCAAAACCTTGCTTGTTAAATTATAAGCATGTCCTTAAAGTTTCACGTCAATCCGAGGCCTAGAATGAGAGTTATGCTAAAAGGCGCACTTTTAAGAAAGTTTTGTAATTAACGGCGCAATTAGCATAACGCCCATCTAACCCAAGTCTTCGTCACCAAAACTTTTACCCACTGTGGTAAAATAATATTTTGAGAATTTTAAAGATTTTTAATAATTTTTACCTTGCTCATAACCTGCGGTTATGGCTACGGTTCGGTTAATACCGAATATGCCCTTTTTGGCCAAAACGGGAGTTCTACAAGGTCTTTTGACCCGATTCCAGTTGCTACTGGTTTTAAATAATAAATAAAGTATTTTAAGCTTTATAAGCTGTTCGGGAAACTCAGATTTCCTATAGAACTCGAAAAGCTCTTTAAAAGTCTTTAAAATGACCGAAAAACCCCTACGGGGCATAATGTTAACTTAAACTCGTTACGGGCATCACGGAAGGTATCCTAATGATACCGCAACCTCTTTAAGGTATATTGACTTAGGAAGCAAGCGTAGGACTCTCACGGTTACCCGTTACGCCTATTGCGTGCACGGTTCGGCTTATGTAACTAGTTTACATAAATTAGCCGACACGGGTCAAACCATATCATTTCGACCCCGAAATCCAGAATGTGAATTTTAAACCCATATAAAACAAGTCTCCAGACTTGTTGGGTCAGAATCACATTCCATTCACGGTTTTCGCCTTTCCGCGCGATTAAACCGTATCTATCTTTTGAACCCAACCGGTCTAGGCTACGGCTAATATAAAGACCCGTTAGGATTCTAATAGGTTATTTTGAAAATCTTCGTTCCAGAATAAGGAGCCCCAGTAAAAGATATCGGTGATTTAATTGATTAAGGAATATACATTGCAAAGGTAAATACTTTTAACTTATTTTCCCTTATACGGGCTTGGGATACGGTATTTTAAATGTACCGCTTGGTCGGGTGTAGAAACCTTTTAATCGGAGATGATTAAATTGCATAATCCCGTTTTAATCTGTATTGATTGATAACAAATAACGTTGGGGGTTAATGACCGTGTCCTGGATATCCTTGGCTCATTTTAAAAAGTGAATGGCCACGACGTAAGCACAAGGTGTAGGCAAAACACCTCCTGTTGCATATGTATAACGTATACTCACTCGTGAGAGTATTCTTCTTGTGAGATTATATTTGTGGTGTGTCGATTAATCTTGTCCGGCTTGTATTGTATAATCACCGGCCCTAAATGTTGGACAACCATGTAAATCGGATACAAGATTTTTATTAACAAAATTGTCCCAAGTATAAAAGATTAATTTTGCCTTTGGGCATCTTAATCAACGTGTCAAAATATTTTGTGCCTTGTGCATTCAAATCAATTTTCCCAACTCTTTTCAAAGGAGTCGGTTGAATGTATTTACCAGTGTAAACTGACGTATTTTCCCCAAAAAGATTAAGTGCAGGTACCTAAACGTAAATTGGCTGGTATTAGCTCCCTAGCGTCGTGATAAGTCTCGCAAGCTTGATTGCAGTACCTGATGGAACAATATTTTATTATTATTTTGATCCGCTGTGGATATATTCGACTTCTGTAATACAATTGATATTACAACCAGAGGTTGAAGTATATATTTATCTTTAAGCTTCCGCTGTGCATTATATAATTGTGTGGTTTGACTATATTGTTGCCAACATCGTCACGGTAATCTCCCACCGGGCCCACTGGTGAGACACGTGGAAATCGGGGTATGACAGGTTGGTATCAGAGCCAACATTGAGTGAATTAAACACTATCCTAATGTGTTTAATCTCAGTGACACAATTGCACATACTTGAGTCTAGACTTAACATAGGATTACTCCCGACTCTAATCTGAAATTTATTGCTTCCAATTATTTCTATACGTCGCCAAGAGAAGAAGCCGTAATAGGAGTTCTCCATACCCGGGGTCCTGAGATGCGGAGCTTCGTACCGCGACTAAAATGAAACGAACACCCGAGGAGAATGCAGTCAAAAATAATAATAAAGAAGAAACTCCTCTTATTAAAAATCGTTTTCTTATTAGTCCCTATAAGGACATAATTATCCGTCAGTCCTTACGGGCCATGCAAATTTTCATATAAGACAAAAGGCAGTGGTGGTCTATGACTCCCTGTCAGAAAAAGGTAATGAACTAGGTTCAAACCTCAAATACTTTGATTCTCTGAAATCATAACATATAAATTATATATGTCCGTGTGACTAAGCCTTTTGTGCTATTATTAAATGCCTCGATCCCAGACGATCATGGCTTATAAATTAAACTTGTCCACGAGACTAAGCCTTTTGTGCTATTATTAAATGCCTCGATCCCAGACGATCATGGCTTATAAATTAAACTTGTCCACGAGACTAAGCCTTTTGTGCTATTACTAAATGCCTCGATCCCAGACGATCATGGCTTATAAATTAAACTTGTCCATGTGACTAAGCCTTTTGTGCTACTACTAAATGCCTCGATCCCAGACAATCATGGCTTATAAAACTTGTCTACGCGACTAGGCCATTTGTGCTAATATTAAATTATAAATTAGGATTTATGATAAAATCCTAAATGAAAATAAATATCCTTCCTTCCCTGCCAGTAGGCATTTTTAAAAGGAATCTTAAAGGTGAAATCTAGCCTACGCGGCCAAGAGGGTGAAACCTACCCAAGAGATTCAAACCCTTGTTAACACCTAAAAACGTGTTAGCACTCCTAACAAATGTGATTCGATAAAATCACAGCAGTCATCCATATATTGGATTCTTCCAATTTTCTTATCTAGTCTAGTGATCTTGAGATCATGGCTTGTGTCATCCTATAGAATGATCACGTTATAAACATCCAATAGTGATGAAGTGCCTACGGGCTAAACTTGTTGTCCGATAAGACAACGACAGTGGTGGTCTGTGACCTCCTGTCTGAAAGTGTTGGACCAGGTCCAAGCATAATGGTCGGTAGGATCCATACGATCTCGACTAATAGCATCTGAGAAGATGATCATATTATAACCATCCCTCAGGAGGGAAATGCCCACGGGCTATACCTATTGTCCTAAAAGACAAAAGACAGTTGAAGTCTACAACTCCCTGTCAAGAGAAGGTAATGAACGTGATTCAAACCTTAAATGCCTCGATTCTCTGAAATCATGGCTTACAAAAATTTAGAATTGTCCTTGTGACTAGGCCTTATGCGCCACTTCAATATCCTTAATGTTTTATAACTAGGATAAATTAAAATGGAAAATACTAATTAAATATAACTAACAAGTTAACCAATATGGTTTATATTACCATGGTTGATAAATCGTCAAAGATGATGATTCCATAATAATCTCTGAATAAATCATTGTTAATATTTATGTAGCAATCAAGCTACATGGCTGGATTAGATGAAGCTAACAGTCAATTGAAGGGCAACAATGATGCTACCAGAATTAATGTAACTGGAGCAGAACTGCAGGCAATAATAGATTATGCTGTTACTCGAGCTCTTGATCGACAGTATGATGAACCAAATGATACCCACTCCAAGACTCTATCTATGGCTTGTAATAAGCCCACTCCTAAAACGCATGAGTCAAGGGAGGACGATGTCCATGACTTGTCAAATCAAAGGAGTATTCCGTCTAGACAAGTTGTGTTTCATCAAGAGGCATCAGTTAAGACCTGTTCATATAAATATTTTGTCTCCTGCAAGCCCAGAGACTTTACAGGAGAAAATGGGGCCATCGATTGCATGACATGGCTTGATGAAATGGACGCTGTTGTTGACATCAGTGATTGTGCGGAGCAAGATGTTGTGAAATTTGTTTCACAATCATTTAAAGGAGAAGCGTTGGCATGGTGGAGGTCATTACTCCAAGCCACGGGGAAGATTCTACTCTACAACTTATCATGGGGCCAATTTGTTGCATTAGTCAAAGAAAACTATTGCCCTCAGCATGAAGTAGAAAAGATAGAATCGGACTTCCTGACGTTGGTCATGGAAAATTTGAACTGTCAGGCATACGTGACAAGTTTCAACACTATGTCCCGCCTAGTCCCTTATTTAGTCACCCCTGAACCTAAACGCATAGCGCGTTTCATTGGAGGCCTAGCACCAGAGATAAAAGGAAATGTTAAAGCATCTAGGCCAACCACATATAGGTCCGCGGTGGACTTATCCCTATCTCTCACCTTAGATGCAATCAGATTTAAGTCTGTTAAGGCTTCTGGCGAGAGAAGAAGAGAAAGAGAGGAGGAGAACTCTCATCAAACTAACAAGAAGAAGAAGGGAAGCTCGGAGCGTGGGAAAGATTCTGAGTTTGGAAAGAACCCGAGTCCGCCTGATAACAAACCCAAATGCAGTAACTGCAAAAAGCAACATTTTGGAAAATGTACAATCAACCCACGTGCTAAATTGTGTGGAATTTGCAAGACCAAGGGTCACAAAACCTTAGATTGCAAGGGGTTAAAGAACGCCACATGTTACAATTGCAACGAGGAAGGGCACATCAAAACCAGCTGCCCAGAGCTTATAAAGAAGCCGGGAGAGGCCAGGAAAATAAACGCATG
Organism: Helianthus annuus; assembly: GCF_002127325.2. Lineage (NCBI taxonomy): Eukaryota > Viridiplantae > Streptophyta > Magnoliopsida > Asterales > Asteraceae > Helianthus > Helianthus annuus. The sequence goes on along the minus strand of NC_035449.2, from coordinate 59,644,140 downwards.
AATCTTCAGGATGAACGCCCAGGGGATAATGCAGTATATATATATATATAGCAGGTACCTTCCTTATCAAACAGTATGCAGAAATTAATTACCACTGGCACATATAACTCTATAATGAATAATGATTGTTGAGAATTATTGTCTCCGTCTGATAGGACTCCTATCGTTTAATCTGAGATGAAAAATTTGTCGTTAATACTTAAGAAAACACTCCAACGAATCCTAGATTAATGTCTGTATCTATTAGGAATCGCTCTTTTCTAATATCCTTATGGCAAGCTTTCGAGCTATCCAAAATTCATCAATATAACAAAGACGGATGTGACATTTTGATCCCCTGTCAACAAGATGATGAATTAGGCCCAAACCTTAAATGCCGTTGATGGTCCCTCGTGACCTAGGCTAAACATAATGAATATATATTTAATAACATTCATTGAGAATGTTAATACTATATTAACCAATATGGTCTATAAATGCCATGGTTAATATATGTTAAAGCCATCAGGATGAAGAATAACAGTTGATGGATTGCGACTAAGGAATTGTTTTATTGGTGTTAGGAACCCACATCGAGTATGGCAAACTCGGATAAGACAACAGTCAATCGCGCCATTGATGACGCAACGCATGCTAATGATGCTGAAATTGTAAGCCTTAGAATTTCCAAGGATGTTCTTCAGACCATGATAGACGCAGCCGTTAGAAAAGCTGTGAAGAAGGCTGTGAAAAAGTTAAAGGAGCCCCTTGTGGCTCGGTCCAAGTTTTACCTAGGACCACCTTTCCTTACTCCTAAGGAGGATCTTGTTCATGCCTCTGATGCAAAGGATGAACTAAAAAGGAAAAAGGACGTAGACAACTCCCAGAGTTCCAAGAAAAAGAACAAACAAAAGTCCGACCAGAAACCAGAATGTGAGACCTGCAAGAAGCGCCATTATGGGAAATGCAGGTTCGAACCAAAATCTAAATCACAGCCCAGGACTTGTGGAATCTGCAAGTCTAAGGGACATAAAACGTTGGACTGCAAGGACATGAAGAATGCCGTCTGTTTCGGCTGTAATGAGAAAGGCCACATCAGGACTACGTGCCCTAAAAATGTCAAAGGAAATGCGGCGGAGGAATTAAAGCCTAAAATTGAAGACGCCTAAAATGCCTGAGCTAGTCCATAAATAATGGCAACAGGTATATTCCTTGGCATTTTATCAGTAATTTAAATACTAAGAGTTTATTTTGGTTCGGATACCAGTAAATTCTTCATAAACAGTAATCTTAGAGAACTTTTATATTAGCCACAAGGTATAAATCATCGAGAAAACCTTAGTAACCTATTCTTCTAGTATCGACAAGGAATCCTTCCGAAAAATCTAAAGAGTCCTCTTTCTTCGCATAGGGTACAACAACATATGTTATTTTATTTTCTTCCTTCATTTTTCTCTCTTCTATCGCCTGCGAATGCCAAACTATGTTTGATAAAAGTGCCATATGAGGATTGGCGTATTCTAGTGTGTTCCATAGATTACTTCCATGCCTGATCAGTATGGAGGTTTAATACATGGAACCCCTGAGATATCCCAATGGTTATATTGTACTAGAGTCGACTAGTAGTATTCAAGGAAGATATCCATAATATAGTTATCTAAATAAATATTCCCTAGTAACGGAATATGAGGACTCATAACATAAATATGTCACTTAATTGACACGAGCAATGATGGGTGAACTGGAGTCAGAGATATGGAAATCTTTATAACCTCCTCGTATCTTGACTACATCCTCATAAGTTTTCCCTACTTACCTCCTGGAAGGCGGGTAGAATTAATATTAACATCCCGCTGTGGGCTGGAGTATTACGAAAACTCCATACTGCTTATAGAACAATTGAAACCTTGATTAAGTAGGGTTTAAGATATAGGCTCATATAGCCTGACTCAATATTCCGAAAGTTTTATGTTATTAAATAAGAAAGACGGTTCATATTGCTTATATACTAATGACCGCAACCCCAATTAAGCAACAACTAAGAATTGCCATAAGATGCCCAGGATCTAAAGGCATATTGTTGGTGGATAGGCCTGAAAAAGTCTGTAGCCGCTTATGTAGCCAAATGCTTGACTTGTACGCAAGTCAAAGCTGAGCATCAAAATCCGTCTGGCATGCTACAATAGCCTAAACTTCCTGAATGGAAGTGGAAATGTGTAACAATGGATTTTATTACCAAGTTACCCAAAACGAGGAAAGGAAATGACACGATATGGGTTATAGTCGACAGACTGACTAGGTCGGCTCATTTCTTACCCATCAAGGAGACTTATAGCTCCGACATGTTAGCCCAGTTATACGTTGACAAGATCGTAGCCTTGCATGGCATGCCTGTGTCCATTATCTTTGATCGGGACATTAGAAACACGTAGTATATCTGGAAGAGTTTCCAACAAATCTTTGGGCTCATGTTTGAATTTTAGTACGGCTTACCATCCTCAGGCAGACGGTCAGAGAAAGCGTACTATTCAAACGTTAGAAGACATGCTACGTACATGTGCTATCGATTTGGGTGGTAGTTGGGATAAGAACCTACCACTAATCGAATTCTCCTACGACAATAGCTACCATACCAGCATTAAGGCTGCGCCTTTCGAGGCATTATACGGTAGAAAGTGTAGAGCGACCGTCTATTGGGCGAAAGTCGGAGATGTCCAATTATCCGGACCAGGGATAGTGTTCGAAACGATGAACAAGATTGTTCAGATTCGTGACCATCTCAAAGTTCCCGAAATAGGCAGAAGAATTACGCAGACCCAAAAGCGTAAAGCTTTTCACTACGAGGTAGGTGAAAAGGTGCTACTAAAAGTATCACCCTGGAAGGGAGTGATGCGCTTCGGTAAGAAGGGCAAACTGAGCCCGAGATACATAGGACCTTTCGAGGTTATCAAACGTGTCGGATCAGTTGCCTATAAGCTAAACTTACCAGAAGAGCTCAATGGAATTCACAATGTGTTCCACATCTGCAATCTAAAGAAGTGCTTCGCTGATGAATCATTGGTGATCTCACACACAGATGTGCATATAGATGAGAGCTTAAAATTTTTGGAAAAACCTTTGTCGATTGAAGATCGACAGGTGAAGAAGCTTCGCAGAGAGCACGTACCGATTGTAAAAGTCAAATGGGATGCTCGTAGAGGTCCTGAATATACGTGGGAAGTCGAAGCTACAATGAAAGAAAAATACCCCTATTTATTTGAGTAAATCTCGGGTCGAGATTTATTTTAAGGGGGTGAGGATGTAACACCTCGAATTTTTGTGTCCAATGATGTGTTAACACGTGTCATTTGTTTACACGTAGCATCTATAATAAATAAAGGACTAATGTTGACAAACCTTGAAAGTATATAAATTCGAGGGTTATAAATGTCAAACAGAGATAAATATACTGTATAGTATCCCTAAACGATGCTCGTACCTTCAAACGAATAAATCACGGATCGTACGGAAGCGGAACGCAGAAGAAAGTGAGAAATTACAAGCTACAGGGGTTAACTGTGCCAACATGTTTAATTATACCTCTGAGTGACCATTCAACGAACCCGAGGCTTCGTAACAATAAAATACGCTCACTAGAATATGATATATAAATCTCGCGAAGTTCCGTTTTAAAACGAGAAAGTTATGATCAAATCCGTGTACGAGGGGTTAAAAGCGTCAATAATAAAAGTTAAGACCTTTCAGATAATATTGAAAATAACCAGAGGACTTAATAATTCACATAAATAACGCGAGGCCCTTAATCGTAAATAACCGAGGGCCAATTCGCAAAGTTACCCCTTCGGTTCCGAAAGGTCAGGTTATTAATTACAAAGATTCGGTAATCATTGCGAAAGATTTGGCAAGATTCTGATCATGATTACAAAGGATTTAAAAATCCTGAAAACATAACCTAACGCGACCCGCGTAAGGTTTCAAGGTAAGTTGAGGCGGGCCGCGAGCCTCCTCTTAAACGCGCCTGGTTAGTAAACTTCAGGCGACCCGCGTACAAAGTGCCTGGTTCCCCCATGCGGGCCGCGTCAGGCGCCCAGATGCAGAAACATGCTTAACTTGGCTGTTCAGCCTTCCAAGAGCCATGATCTGCATTTAAACACCTCCAAATGACCCCTAAACGACCCCTAACACTAAGGACAAGTGTTGATCAGTTGTGGTGTGTGCTAGACTTTGTTGTCAATCAATTGTGGTGCTTGAAACCACTATATAAAGCCTAAGTTGCAACCATAAGTTCACACCCCATCATCTGCATCATTTGGTCATTTCTGGAGCTCCAACTTCCTCTCAAGTGGTCACATTTGGTGCATAGGACCTCAGTAAGTGTTCCACTCCTTTCCCATTTGAGCTTTAACTTAGTTTTAGCGTAAAAGTCGATCCGTCGTAACTAACGGTCGACTTAGCGATAACTCACAAATGATTCAGTGAATTGTCGAATCAAGAATGGTTATTTGTTGGTAATTATGTGGGTAATAAACCTCTAAAAGGGTTCCCACTGATCACCACTCTAACTATGTCAAATGTCGAGTCAAACGTGCACCCAAAAAGTCAACAGAATGTCGTTTTGGCGAATCTTGCATAATCTGTAATGTATATACTATGGAACCTGTTTTGATGATCATAAAACATGATATTAAGTATATAAACTTGTTTGCGCTCGTTTGAATCGACCATTTGCTATATTAACCCGGTTCGGAGCCGAATGTCGCAAAAGTTTGACTTTTGCATTGACTTCAGTTCTGACCCGTTTTAGTGAAGTATAGATATGCCTTAGGACTCTCTTAGGACCAGGTCACGTGATGGTATAACCCTCTGTGACCGGTTCATCGTTTGTCCGAGTCTTTTACGCATTTCCGGTAATCGCCTAAAAGTTGACCGTAACGCCCTTTTTAAAATTAAAACGAGTATTTCGGACACGTGAACGGACCAAAACCTTGCTTGTTAAATTATAAGCATGTCCTTAAAGTTTCACGTCAATCCGAGGCCTAGAATGAGAGTTATGCTAAAAGGCGCACTTTTAAGAAAGTTTTGTAATTAACGGCGCAATTAGCATAACGCCCATCTAACCCAAGTCTTCGTCACCAAAACTTTTACCCACTGTGGTAAAATAATATTTTGAGAATTTTAAAGATTTTTAATAATTTTTACCTTGCTCATAACCTGCGGTTATGGCTACGGTTCGGTTAATACCGAATATGCCCTTTTTGGCCAAAACGGGAGTTCTACAAGGTCTTTTGACCCGATTCCAGTTGCTACTGGTTTTAAATAATAAATAAAGTATTTTAAGCTTTATAAGCTGTTCGGGAAACTCAGATTTCCTATAGAACTCGAAAAGCTCTTTAAAAGTCTTTAAAATGACCGAAAAACCCCTACGGGGCATAATGTTAACTTAAACTTGTTACGGGCATCACGGAAGGTATCCTAATGATACCGCAACCTCTTTAAGGTATATTGACTTAGGAAGCAAGCGTAGGACTCTCACGGTTACCCGTTACGCCTATTGCGTGCACGGTTCGGCTTATGTAACTAGTTTACATAAATTAGCCGACACGGGTCAAACCATATCATTTCGACCCCGAAATCCAGAATGTGAATTTTAAACCCATATAAAACAAGTCTCCAGACTTGTTGGGTCAGAATCACATTCCATTCACGGTTTTCGCCTTTCCGCGCGATTAAACCATATCTATCTTTTGAACCCAACCGGTCTAGGCTACGGCTAATATAAAGACCCGTTAGGATTCTAATAGGTTATTTTGAAAATCTTCGTTCCAGAATAAGGAGCCCCAGTAAAAGATATCGGTGATTTAATTGATTAAGGAATATACATTGCAAAGGTAAATACTTTTAACTTATTTTCCCTTATACGGGCTTGGGATACGGTATTTTAAATATACCGCTTGGTCGGGTGTAGAAACCTTTTAATCGGAGATGATTAAATTGCATAATCCCGTTTTAATCTGTATTGATTGATAACAAATAACGTTGGGGGTTAATGACCGTGTCCTGGATATCCTTGGCTCATTTTAAAAAGTGAATGGCCACGACGTAAGCACAAGGTGTAGGCAAAACACCTCCTGTTGCATATGTATAACGTATACTCACTCGTGAGAGTATTCTTCTTGTGAGATTATATTTGTGGTGTGTCGATTAATCTTGTCCGGCTTGTATTGTATAATCACCGGCCCTAAATGTTGGACAACCATGTAAATCGGATACAAGATTTTTATTAACAAAATTGTCCCAAGTATAAAAGATTAATTTTGCCTTTGGGCATCTTAATCAACGTGTCAAAATATTTTGTGCCTTGTGCATTCAAATCAATTTTCCCAACTCTTTTCAAAGGAGTCGGTTGAATGTATTTACCAGTGTAAACTGACGTATTTTCCCCAAAAAGATTAAGTGCAGGTACCTAAACGTAAATTGGCTGGTATTAGCTCCCTAGCGTCGTGATAAGTCTCGCAAGCTTGATTGCAGTACCTGATGGAACAATATTTTATTATTATTTTGATCCGATGTGGATATATTCGACTTCTGTAATACAATTGATATTACAACCAGAGGTTGAAGTATATATTTATCTTTAAGCTTCCGCTGTGCATTATATAATTGTGTGGTTTGACTATATTGTTGCCAACATCGTCACGGTAATCCCCCACCGGGCCCACTGGTGAGACACGTGGAAATCGGGGTGTGACATTCATGAAGTTTATAGCCAGCAGTAAGGCCTTGATGCTTCCCCAGGTTCAGCAGCTTTGTGTAAACATCACCAAGGGCAGAGTTAAATTCCTTAGAGTGCAAAAGATAAGTCACAACCTGCTGAAACCCATGCTCGATCAACCACTGATTATCCGCAGTCACCTGACCAACGGAAGCCTTCAACCCCTCCTTTTCTTCACGAAAAGCCTGCTGCTGGACAGATAAGGCCTCTCGATCAGCCTTCAATTTCAACAAATTTGCTTCAAAACTTTTCCTCAGGTCACCCATCTCAATGGCATGCATCCTCTTCAGATCATCAACCTCCTTCTTCCACGCTGCCTCCTTCTCTGCAAACCCAGCCACTTCCTTCTTCATCGATGCTAGGGAAGATTTCATTTTGTCCTTCTTCTTAGAAAAATCCTCATACTCCCGCATCCTTTGGCGAAAGCGTGTAATCCCTTGGGGAAGCATGGCAGCAAGGTTGCAAGTAGTTAAAACCATGCGAGATAACATAAAGTCATCGTCCATCTCAGCAATGGTTTCACGAACAGAGGGAGGAGCAAGATGACTAAGAGCATCCTCACAAACGGCAGCATCCTTGAAGGTATCATCATTCTTCACTTGCCAAGCAGGCACATAAACACCTTCAGGGTCCAACCCTCCAACGTCCCTGCTTGATGATTCTTGAACAGGAGTAACCTTCTTACCTCGAACCTTCTTGCCATGAACAACCAACTCCTTATCTTGTTCAACACCCGCTTCAACCTGATCCTCTGAAACCTCAATATCATCAGTCAAATCCACTGGCTCAGTGGAAGTGGATTGAGGCCCAGCTTTCAGCAAACGACGAGAAGATCGGCGACTTGAAGACTTAGGGGCAGTAGACTTGGTAAAACCCTTAACATTGGCAACATTAGCATAACCCGTGCCCTCAAACCTTTGCTCAGAGGTTCTCACCACAACATTCTCACCCGGAACAGTTGGAGCATCTTCAAAAATAACATCGGACGTATCGTCACTCTTGATGAAGTCCAAAGCAGACATAACTGCCAAAAAACAAACAAAGAAAAATAAGTCACAAACAAAGTAAAGTAAAAAGGCATAAAAGGGGAAAATGCATACCAACGCCATTTCTCATTAACACCGGATCCCGATCGGCTTTAGCCCAAATATTACTAACCCCTAAAAGCACTAACAAATGTTCGGGAAAGGGACGAACCCTCGAAGGGCATCCCCGAATGGCTGAAAGAAAGGCATCGTTCAAATCAGACTCAGAAGGTTCCGGATCATTGAGAACAGCATCCGGACGCCTCCATATCATTTTAAAAGGGATGATAGAATCAGAAACCCAGAAAAATTGATCCTTCCAGGACCCAAGGGTTGTAACCATTGACGAAACAAGGCAAGTATCAACCTTTGTCGCTTCAAAAGTAAACCAATCGCCATTTTTGGCTAAACGAAAAAACCTCCGGAAAAGCAACAGAGATGGATCATAGCCAAGAGCACGACAGAGCACTTCAAAGTGCAAAACCCTAGCCATTCCTTTTGGATGAACTTGCCCAAAAGATACTCGGTAATACTCAAGCAAGTTTAGAACAAAAAGCGAGAAAGGGTAACGAAGATTGGACCATTGAAAATGGCGACAATACAAAGCAATCGAACCTGGAATCGGTTTGTCAATAGAAACATCACAAGAAGGGGCGGTGGGATTAAACTTTTTATCAATACCATATTCAAGGCAAAACAGGTCTACCTCCTCTTGTGTCAACCGAGAAAATGACCTCGCTAAATCCTTAAGGGCACCCATGATCGAAAAAAGTAAAAGTGAAAATCGAGAAGAAAACTAACCTGAGGAAGGAAAAACTGTGAATGATTGAAGGGAAAATGATGAAGTTTTGTAAATGTAAAAATGAATATAAGAGTAAAGTAAGGGTATTAAAGATAAAAATAAAAATCTCTGCCAATCCTCCGCCTGACACATGTCAAATCAACTGTCAAATCGATTAAATTTCAAAATTCAAAAAAGTAACCGCCTCAAACCCTTCAAGCCTCCAAACAACGAACCCTTGAAGCCTTTAAAAGACATGCATAAAAGTCAGAAGTCTTTGAGCATAATGCCCCAAAAACCTCTGACTTGGGGGGCTGACGACGGGGGTAGCCCAAGGACAAATAAAACTATTAATATGCAAAGAGCTTAAAAGGTTGAAAGGTTCATCGGATGAAAAGCTGTATAATGAGGGAATCGAGGAACAGTAACTAGTCATGTCCCACCAACTCACGCTCACCAACTCGCAAAGTCAGAGCAGGTCTGCACAGGCACACCCTATTAACCAGGGGTCCAAAGCCTTCAACCCCAAAAGGGGAAACCCTCCATAAGCAAACAGGTCTCACTAGTATAGTCCATGCCATTTCGAGAAGTGTCTTCCACTATAAGAAGACAGCTCAATAACACTTCAAAGACATTCCGAAAAGCACAGAGATTCCTTAATCTCTTGTCATTTGAGGAGTTCTTGTCACTTCCAAATAACTCTCCATCATATTCATCTCATTCATTCTATTTGCTTTCTTTTCTGGATCCGAGTCAACCTTGGAGAAAGAACTTCAAAGCAAATAACTCAAACATACTAGTGAACCTCCTTCCACGTTTTGCAAACGTGGAGGGACCCCGCGACCTGCGTTAGGCAAAATCAAACCTTTCAGCCCTTTTGCCTGACCAGTCCAGCTACCATCCTTGGTCCCGTATTTGTTGCATCAACAAATGCCAACTCAAGATGTTTAACTGGAGTTGTTATGATGTATAAATAATTTAAGACAATGTTTTCTATGTTTTACTTGTTACTATTATGATCAGGGGCGGACTTAGAATATTAGTAGGGGTAGCACGGGCTACCCCTCAACCCCGTCTCTGTAGTGTAAAAATACCTCTTAACTTCGTTTTCGTAGTGTAAAATACCCCTCAACTTCGTCTCCGTTATGATGTATGCCTTTTTAAGGCAATGTTGGATGTTTATGACTATGTTTATGTTACTGACAATGTTGTTTTTGTTGGGCCAAACTACACCAATAAAAGTTAAAGTCACACTTTCATTTTATGTTATGCAGGATTGCATTGCAGGAAGTGGCCACGAATTGCACCAATTGTTTCTATTTTGTCAAACAATAAAAAGTCAAACAATACATAACTATATCATTAAAAAGTCAAACATAACATCAGGCAAATAAAAGTGAAGCATTACAAACTTATTTACAGTGATAATCATTCATATCTTATATTTGTATTTTAATATATAAAAATACACTATAAGAAAAAACCTCTATAGGGACGCCACTTATAGGGATAACACAGGTCCTCTCTATAGATTACCCTATAGAGACGATATGTCGTTTTTATAGGGTTTTCGTGCTTTTTAAAATAGGTTACCTTATAAGGACGACATATCCTCTCTATAAGGTGAAAATATATATATTTTTTTTTTGCTTTTTTTTTATTCTCTAGTTTGTTGAATTAGAAACTTTAAAAGAACGTTTTAACCTATAGAGAAGACATGTTGTCTCTATAACTCTGAATATTTTTCTTTTAATTTTATTTTATTAATGATTAATATGTATGAAAATTAAAAAAAAAATAAAACTAAAAAATAAAGTTTAACTTATAGAGACGACAGTCGTCTCTAAAAAGTTTGACTAGTCAAAAATAATTTTAATTTAGGCGGCAAAATTTCTCACCATTCCAAATTTGAGTTGGAAAAAAAAGGTCTAACATATAGAGACGATATGTCGTCTCTTTAGGGAAAAATAATTTTGTTTTGTTTTTTTAGTTTTGATTAATAAATAATTAAAAATAAAAAAAGTTATTTGCATATAGAAATGACATGTCGTCTTTAAAATGTTTGAAATAAAAAATCTAAAAAGTAAATAAACAAACCTATAGAAAGGACATATCGCCGAAAAAAGATGAACGCACAGGAAAAAAATCATGGGTCCGTCACTGACATTCACACCATTAAAAATGTGTTGTGGGGGACTTTGGGGGAAACATGGTATTATTTAAGGTGGCTCCAAATGATTCATTTAATTAAATATAAAAAATTTACCAAACTCGCCCACGCTCCCAACTCAAACCAAGCCTCCGCGCCACGCCCACTCTAGCGCCCCTCCGTGGTAGTGTCGCGCCCCACGCTCTGTTAAGGTGGCATGGTTGGCCACAACACATAGCCTTAGACTACCCACTATGGTGACCAAATTGCACAAACGGTTGCCACTTGGCAAATAAGACAAAATTGTAGGAAATTATTTTAATTAAATAATTGAAATTTATGGACAACAAGGTTGGTATGACAACCAATGGTTGCAACCAACAACCAACATAATATTAATTCTTTATTCTTTTTTATATTATTTAACTTCTATTTCTTTATAATATTTAATTCTTTTTCCTTTTTTTTATTATTTAACTTCTATTTCTTTATATAATAAAATACTAGTTTAGGTTGAGTTGTGATAGTGGGTGAAAAATTGGATTGGGTTGGGTTGTGTAGGTGGAAGAAAGAGAAATTAGTATTTTAATAAAAGATTGAGTTGGGCTGGGTTGTGATAGTGGATAGTCTTACGCGTTAAAAAAAATGTTTACCAACGTATGCTTACCAGAGTCAATCAACAAAAGGTAGATCAACTTCAATGCATGACATATTGTGATCCAGAATCAGAAATCCACTTATTTGAACATGTGACGTTGCCAAATAATTTGAAGGTTGCATTAGCAAATGCTGCAGGTTGCGTCCGATTGACTTCCACAACTTAAAAGTACATCCACTCATATTTGATTTGATATAATTTGAACATTCTAGAATTCTAGAATTAGTGTAAGTTTTAACCTTTAATAAGCTATTTTTTCATGTTTTTATATGTCTATGTGGCATATATTCATGTTTTTCTTAATGTAGGACATGTTTTTTATACCCATTTTTGGGTGGTGTTTTTCTCCGAGAACTAGAAAAATGAGTAAATGATGAGACCCATGCACTTTTAATATATATAATATATAGAGAGAGAATAAGTGGTGTAAATGTGTGGTTAAAAATTAAAAATGTGGTGATGATGTGACAATGTTTTTATGTGTTTTCTTATTGGGTGGGTTTTTGATGTTTTTGAAGGGTGAGTGTTTTTCTAATGTGGCAGCTGACTGGACATGTTTTTAGGTGTTTTTAGTGGGTCTTATTGTGGATGCTCTTAAAAAACTAGGGTGTGTTAATTTAATTCGTGAAATTCAATGTGCAGAGGATATGTACTTGATTTGGCTTAAACGGTTATACATTATTTATCGCCTTTTATGTTAATATTATTATTATTGCGTAGTAACCCGCGAAGCCCAACGCGTTGTAGTTCATACTACACTAGGTTGTGGGCTTGTAGAGACAACCCCTAACTGGGCCAGACCTATTGAGGTTAGAGTTTCCCATGTCTACTATATAAGGAGGTCTCCACCTCCTCATTAAGGCATGGATATGTGTCAAACACACTTTTGTAGCTGGAAACAGGGGATTCTTCCTCTACCGGCCGTCTCTACGTTCCCCACGTTTCTCTCTTCTTGTTTGCAGGTCTAGGATGAAGCGGAGAAGACGAGGTGTGACCATTCATCACCGTAGAAGTACCTACCCGCTTGGGTTCACTCTTTTACACAATGAAAATTTGAATACGAATTATAACGATAGTATTTCATTTAAGAATAGAACTCGAATAAATAAGTTTCTTACGATTATGTTTATACAATTAGCCTTTCAAAAAGAATATGTCAAGCAGCCTTTTTTTAATTACTTTGACTAATTCATACAATTAACATTTAACAATATCTTTAATGTTTTAATCTAATAAAACCAAAACAAGTTGTAATATTCAAAGTGAAAAACAGAAAACGTAACTATTTGGCTGTCTCACTATATATCACCCCCTTTGCCCTCCAAAAGAGAAAAATTGAAAATGTTTAAGAAACTAATGGCATCAAGTTACATTGTAGTAGCTGTTACTACCCATTTGAAATGGGCATGGGACATGTTACTCTACCTATGTTTCTTCCATCACTGCATGCCACTTGATGTTCCAGTATATGGTCAAGATCCAGCTTGTGTGAGCATGTTACACCAGAACAAGAGCTATGGGGATGAACCGGTAGACTGTGCGGTATGCCTGTCAAAGATCGAAGAAGACGATGAGATTGAAGTGCTGAGATGTGACCATCTCTTTCACAAGAGCTGCATGGACCGTTGTGTCGAATATAGGCACACCAGATGCCCCTTGTGCCGCGATGTTCTAGCTGGACCTCGAAAGGTTTGTGTTCTCGGCCGTGAAGTGTTGTATTTCAGTTTCTCTTCAAACGGGTCAACTGATGATGATTGTGATGGGTGGTGGATTCGGTGAATAATGAATTGAAATATGTTACTTTTTTTACTTCATTTATAAGAATATATATATATGTATGCAGTATGTATATATACAGTTTGATTAAAAGATTGGCAACATAACTTGCCTTGTAGTATTGACACCCAAAATGAATAATATTAATAATTTAATATCGACCTTGGATTTTGAGAGTTTTATCATTTGACACGTAGTTCCTTGAACTTCATTCAATCCTTTGGTGGTTTCATCAGGATGAAATTGTCCTGAAAAGTCTAGGTAGTGTTTATTTCATAAAATGGAATGAAATCTGGTGGTTGATTAGTTTGTTTGTGATATAAGAAACGCATATGTATGTAAACAGTTCGTAATTATATGAATCAGAGATATCTTTGTTTCTAATGGAGTTGCAATAGGACAAAAAATTGATAATTGTACTACCTACTAGCTACTAGAGTTATGCGCTGTCCGCGTTGCAGGGCGCTAAACCGAATATTTCTTAGTTTAATAACGTGTACGCCTTTATGTCGGTTAGTTATACATGCTACCTATAACACGATATCAAAAAAGATACATCAAGTTAACCAATTAAAGAAGGGTTATTGGATTTTAATAATCCAAAGTTTCACCAGTTTGCCGATAATAATCCCAACTTAAAAATTTCCCTCTAACAATCCCAACTTGTAAGATTTTGGCCCCCACCGATCCTTTTCTAACTGGGTTATAACCCAGTTAGTTTTTGCTGATGTGGACGCAGACATGGACGCAGATGTGACACACAACTTTAGTATTTATTGACGTGGACAATGATTTAGCACTCTTATCAGCACCTCACCTCCACTCACCACCACCACCATGATCTGTGTATTTTGGGTATATCTTATTTTACACTAACTATATAATAAATGCATTAATTCTAGTATATATCCTGTATTTTATTTTAGTTTTCATATTTTGTAGATTCTATATATATAATAAGTTAAATAATTAAATTAGGATATCTAAATTAAAAAAAAAGAGTGCACGTGTGTTTGTGAAAATAGAAAAATGTGAAAAAAGTTTTTAAACCCTAATTATTATACATATACATGCAGATATTGAGGGGATACACGAGAATATATTGGGCAGACACATCACTTTGGGTCAATTTGAAAGTACCAAATTAAAAGAAAAAAAAAAAGAAACCATTAGGAGGGCTTGGTTCAAGTTTGGGTCCATATTGAATTAAAAGTCTTAACATATCAAAGGAAGGGGGCTTTGGAGTTTTAAAAAGGAAGTCGGCTAAATTGGTTTTTAAGGATCGAGCTTTTCATATGATAGGGAGGACTTTCAATTCGCAGCCGTCATCATCGAACTCAAGGACGAATTTAGTGATTCCATCTCATCTTCGAAGCCAATCCATGAAGTCTAACTTAAGCGGGATGACAACCGATGTTGTGAAGACTACTATGAGCGGCTAAATCTTTCGGTGACTTCCGCTCGGATGAATGTGTACGCGGTTTGACATAATTATTTGTTTTTCTGATTCTTGTAAACTAGTATAACTTGACTACTTGTGTTGGTTTATTGATAAACGTTTCTTGTGTTTGAATTACTTGTCGTTTATTAAGCGTATTGGCAACTTTCTTGCGTTGTTAGCGGGTTGGTAAATCGGTGGGTAGTTGATACAATTAAACGGGTTGTTAAGTTGAATGGTGAATATTAAAAACTATCCTTAACAATTATTCAAAACCGTTAATTCCAAGGCCATGTCTATGTGGTGTTTTGAATCAGTAAACAGATTTTTATGTTAAAACGGGTATTCGGGATTCCGGGTGGAGGTTACTGCTTCTCATCTTGATAACACTTTTCGTGACAATCGTGTTTTCTTTTAAATCAAACAAACAAACCCCCGAATTAGATAGTTAGATAATTCTAGTTTTTAATTAATTTCTTTAACACTGACCACTAATTCCCCGTGGATACGATACCCTACTTACGCTATCTGCGTAGCTTATTTAGGTTTTTGATTGACTCTGACGACAGTCATCAAAATGGCGCCGTTGCCGGGGAATTAGTGCGCTTAGTGTTAGTTAGTTAGTTAGTTGTTCTTGCTTTCTAAAAAAAAAACTAAAAAAAAACCCAAAAATATTTTTTTTTTTGTTTTATCTGTTTGTTCGTGATTTACGTGGGTAGTTGAGTTGTGTTTGTGCAGGATGACAGATCTTACTATATTTTGCGGCTCTTCTACATGCAAGTTGTGTGGGGAACCACTTCACCCGTGTATCGGTTGCCACGAGGCCCAATTTAGACGGGGAAAAGCGAAATTGGAAGAACCACCGATGCCTTGCTATGAGAATTCTTCCTATCTACCATATTTCTACAATTCTGATACAATAGTGGAGGATGGTTATTACTCTGACGGATGGGATCGGGACGAGGATGCTTATTATGAGCCAAGGATGGATGGACGATGTTTCTGTTGCGGTCGTGATCATACTTATGATTATGATGATGTGTGCGCGGTGTATTTGGAAAATCCGGAGTATTGGAATAAAAAAAATGATGGATGCGAACATCTCAAGACCGTATCAGGGATACCGACAGTATCATCCCGAGGAATATTCTGAGCCCGAGGGTGTCTATACTTATCAGACCGAGGAGGAGAAAAAGCTTGCGATGTTGGAAGCGAGTTTGTCCAAACTCGAGCAATATTTATCAGCACCCAACCTTTCTGATGAAGATCGAATCAGCTGTTTAGTTTCCAAGTGTCAAAAGCTAAAAATGAAGATAGAATTTGAAGAGCGTCTTTCACCATTACCTGATGATATTAGAGATTATTCTCACATGGAGGAGGAGGTTGTGGAGGATAATACCACACCAATGAATCCTTTATCTGATGAAGAGTCACTGGTGGATCAGATGGTGTGTGAGGATGATGAGGCAGAGCAGTCTGATGGGATGAATGTGTGTACCGAACCCCTTCCCATATCAATCATTCAAATTAACAAGTGTGGGGAAGAGGGTTCGAGGAAGAAGAGGAAAAGGGAGAAGCTACAAGACATCGGTGTATATCTCGTGAAGTGGATCAGCCAAACCTGCAGGTGCTTTCTAAACATGCCAATTATACTGACGAGCTTATGGAGATGGCATGTAAAATTTCGGGCATTCATTGGAAATACAAGGGGTAAATGTGCATTGAAACCACCGTAGCGCATATCAGATACGATCTGGCTGAAGATCTAAAACTTAGCGCTCTCGGGAGGCAGCCCGAGGATGTAGAGTATTGTATTTTTGTTTTGTTTTGTGTTGTGTTGCGTGTGTGTTCTTGCAGGTTTTAATTATCTTCACGGATGCGTTTACCCAAGTGTGGGGAAGTCTGAGGAGGTGACGATCACTTTTGTCCATACTCAATCTCCATTTGGACGAAAGTGATTCGAATAATTTCAAGTCAAGTGTCCGTGTTGAAGCAGCCGCGAATGAAATGCTATACGGTTGTGGTGGAACAAGGCACATAGGAATTCAACTGCGTCAAATCAGGGGAGTCTGTTACATTTACCTTTGTATATTTATTTATATTGGTAGTTGTGTCGTAGATAGTTTCTCGCTCCATTGAGGACAATGAAGGAAATAAGTGTGGGGAGGGGAGACTAGCGTCTAGTGTCTGTCTCGTGTCAGTCATGTCAGGTGTGTCAGTCGTGTGTTAAAAAAAATGAAAAAAAAATCTTAAAAAAACATTGAAAAAATAGAAAATGTTTCGAGAAAGTTTTTGCACAAAATGGAAGATGATAGGTATAATTAGATCATTGGCATTTGATTACTATATATATAAGATAATGAACGGTCGGCCACGCGTCTAATTTAGGATATGTGGGTAGGCCCAGCCGGTTGAAGAGTTTCTTAGGATCGATATAATATACTTTAAATTAGGAATCTTGTGGGTTCTCGCCTTAGAAGCTGTGATAAAACGGAAACTGTAGAGAGTATAAGGGGTACGTCATAAATAAAAAACTTATAAGTTTTTCCGATTAAATTGGCACACCTGTTTCTTTTTGTGAAAACAAATCCGAAACAGTGTGGCGCCTGAAAAAAAAAAAAAACATTCCATCCATTCCATTCGTCTGAGCACATGTAAAAAAAAAAAGAAAAAGAAAAAAAAAAGACGTGAAGTTTATGGCATTAACCATGGGGATGGTGACTCGTATGGCGTATGTCCGCTAAACTGATCGTATACAAAAGCATGCAAAGCTCACAATATCATCCATCTATCCATCAAAAGTTTAATCGGAATAACATAAGGGTTTTTTATATAAGACGGTAGATTATAAATCTTTTAATCTCATAAGCTTGAAACGGGAGTAGGTGGAGTCGTAGTCATTTGAGTGTGGGATCCATAGATGACTATAAATTACTTGAACTTAAATGAATCGTGAATAAGGGCTTGGAAGCTGGCGGTTGGGTTTAAGTGGACCGTATACCTGCAATCCTGGTTAATGTGTGGTTTGACTTGTTAAATAAATTAAATGAATATATTGAATGCCGATGTTTCTGATTATGATTCCATTGCAAATAATTTTTTCGGGACGAAAAAAGATAAGTGTGGGGATTTGATCTGTGTATTTTGGGTATATCTTATTTTACACTAACTATATAATAAATGCATTAATTCTAGTATATATCCTGTATTTTATTTTAGTTTTCATATTTTGTAGATTCTATATATATAATAAGTTAAATAATTAAATTACGATATCTAAATTAAAAAAAAAAGAGTGCACGTGTGTTTGTGAAAATAGAAAAATGTGAAAAAAGTTTTTAAACCCTAATTATTATACATATACATGCAGATATTGAGGGGATACACGAGAATATATTGGGCAGACACATCACTTTGGGTCAATTTGAAAGTACCAAATTAAAAGAAAAAAAAAAGAAACCATTAGGAGGGCTTGGTTCAAGTTTGGGTCCATATTGAATTAAAAGTCTTAACATATCAAAGGAAGGGGGCTTTGGAGTTTTAAAAAGGAAGTCGGCTAAATTGGTTTTTAAGGATCGAGCTTTTCATATGATAGGGAGGACTTTCAATTCGCAGCCGTCATCATCGAACTCAAGGACGAATTTAGTGATTCCATCTCATCTTCGAAGCCAATCCATGAAGTCTAACTTAAGCGGGATGACAACCGATGTTGTGAAGACTACTATGAGCGGCTAAATCTTTCGGTGACTTCCGCCCGGATGAATGTTTACGCGGTTTGACATAATTATTTGTTTTTCTGATTCTTGTAAACTAGTATAACTTGACTACTTGTGTTGGTTTATTGATAAACGTTTCTTGTGTTTGAATTACTTGTCGTTTATTAAGCGTATTGGCAACTTTCTTGCGTTGTTAGCGGGTTGGTAAATCGGTGGGTAGTTGATACAATTAAACGGGTTGTTAAGTTGAATGGTGAATATTAAAAACTATCCTTAACAATTATTCAAAACCATTAATTCCAAGGCCATGTCTATGTGGTGTTTTGAATCAGTAAACAGATTTTTATGTTAAAACGGGTATTCGGGATTCCGGGTGGAGGTTACTGCTTCTCATCTTGATAACACTTTTCGTGACAATCGTGTTTTCTTTTAAATCAAACAAACAAACCCCCGAATTAGATAGTTAGATAATTCTAGTTTTTAATTAATTTCTTTAACACTGACCACTAATTCCCCGTGGATACGATACCCTACTTACGCTATCTACGTAGCTTATTTAGGTTTTTGATTGACTCTGACGACAGTCATCACACCACCCTCAACCACCACCACGATCATCTCCACCACCCACAACCACTGCCATCAAAAACTAACCCAGTTAGAAAAAAAATCATATCAATATCCACATCATCATCCACATAATCATGCAGCTCATTTTTTACACATCAGCATCCACATCAGCGTCCACGTCATCAAAAACTAACCCAGTTAGAAAAGGTTCGATAGGGGCCAAAATCTTACAAGTTGGGATTCTTAGAGGGAATTTTGAAGTTGGGATTATTATCGGCCAACTGATGAAACTTTGGATTATTAAAATCCAATAACCCATTAAAGAAAAACAGCACCATAGTTATGATAAAAAATAACTAAAACGATGGCAAACGTGTAATTTAGAGTTGGGGGCAAAAGAATAATTTGTCTGGACCAATTAGCGAGTGCTAGGCAGCTGTTTGGCACGACTAAAAACAAAACTGAGTCAATCAAGTAAAATAAAACACTACCATGGTTTTGGCAAAAAAAAAACATGGCAAGATTGCAATTTTTTGCTGAGGTAAAATCATAATTTTATAATGGAGGTAAAATAATATTTTTAACTGAGGGTAAACCATTTTTTTAAATTTTAAATTGGGGGCAAAATCGTAATTTTTTAACTGCGGGCAAAATCGTAATTTTTAGCTTGGGGCAAAACCAAAGTTTTATTTTGAACTGGTGGCCAAATCGTAATTTTAAACTGGGAACCAAATCGTAATTTGGCAGGACTCTAGCTGGGGGCAAAACCATAATTTTATTTGAACTTGGGGCAAAATCGTATTTTTTTTACTGAGGGCAAAATCGTAAATTTAAGCAGGAGGCAAAACCAAAATTTAATTTTGAACTGGGGACAAAATCATAATTTAAACTTAGAATAAAATTGTAATTTGACAGAACCTATAAATAACTATTATATGAAAAAAAAAAAAAAAAAAAAAAAAAGCCAACCAAAGTGGCCACCACTTTTAGCCAATCACATGCTTTCATTATTCCCAATTGTAAATGTAAATGTAAATAAGGAATCAGTAGGTAAGAGAAATAATAAAAAAGCCGTTAGCATATTATATGTATATAAAAATTTCAAAAATGTAGCCTGTAAATTATGTAGGATACTTTGAAGTCTATGGATACTTCGAAAAAGGTCAAGAGAATAAACAAAATCTTGCACCTCAATGTCACTTTCAATAGGCTGCTGTTCTTGATAAAAGGTGGGTCAAAAGTGGTTATAAAGGCTCTTATCAGTTGTTGATCCATTGGACCATTGGCATGGGTTAGCCCATATTGAAGCTACATGGGAGGACTACCAAGTGTTAAAATATTAATTCAATAGCAAACATTTTGTGGTTGATATCTAACTTGATATGTTTTATATACTTGTTTTGTATGTCGAGAGACTAATGTTGCTGTACTGAAAAGTTGAGAGACTCGTAGCGATTCATTGAAGCTAGGGAGGACTAATCATGCTTATTTAGCACTTGGAAGGGCTGCTTGAGCTTTTAACTTGAGAGTTTCACATATATATGTGGTTTGTGGTTTCTGAGAGAAAAAACGATCGATCTCCCAGTTTAGGGTTCTCACAGTTTGTTTCGTCTACATCGTTCTATAGAAGTTTGAGTAATATAGTTTATGGTTTTAGTTTAAGTTTTATCATTCTTTGTGTGTGTAAGAATTCTCATCTTGTTGATGAGAATTCAAATTAGATCTGTGAGATGGTTTTCATGAGGATCTTCTTTCGTTTTTTTTTTGTATTCAAGTTCTTTGATTGGTTTTACATCAAAATCTTTGAAAAGTATCCAATATTTTGACACCAAGATTTCCGATTACGGTTAAGCACTTAAGCCTTTAAAGAGAGTGGAGTATTGCTTCGTTGTATGTTGTTTGTTACAAGTTTAGGGGCTAATTTGTAATTGTCATAACTATAGGGGTCAGTATGTGATATGCAGAACTATGAGGATTGATTTGTAAGCAGGTGTAACTAGTTGTACCTACGGCATATATGAGTTGGTTAAGCAATAAACGACCTAGTTTTGAGCTGTTGATTCGTAACAATGATTTATCTACTTATATACACGAGAAACTTATGAATTTTCCAATTTCATGGTACTGGATTACTCAGATTTATACATTGAAAGGTTTATAAAAAAGTTGAAGTGACCAGTTTAAAGGGCATTTTCCAACACATCAGCATCATAATGCTCCTTTAAAAAATGTGTAATAGTTAACGCCCCTTAATACCCTTTCAATCACTACTTTTTGTTCTCTCCATTAGGCATTATACTAGAAACACTCATCTCTCTTCATGCCCCTATAATGCCTATGGAGACGGCGTTTAGGGCGTTATCAAGCCACTTCACGCCCCTATAATATCTTGTTACACATGAAGTTATTATAGATATAAAATGAAAGGTTCATATTTCATAGATCAGTTAATAGAAGACTTGTTATATTCAAAAAGTCGTTATAGATGTTCACAAAACTTTTGTATTGAATAAAAGCTTAATATGATGACTTATTGGTCAAAGAGTTATGGTGGAGTACACTACTGACCGTGAAATGTTTCTCTTTTTAACACTGGTTCTCTTATCATTTTCAACATACCAAAATTATTAATAACTCATGTTTTAAATAAGACTTTTCTTCAACGTGAGGGCTTCGTATCTTATTTCTTAATTTAAAAAATTAACTAGAAAAAATATATGTGTTATGAATATATTTATTATTAATGTGGTTATCAACACCAAAAATAGATTAGCTTTCTCTCCAAGTTTTGTACACCTATATATATCACTATTGTATCTCATTGTAAATCATACCTATCAATGAAATATTAGTTCTTTTCTCCCTATAATTCTTCTCATATTCTTGTGTTAATAGGCTAGTTTTACAACACGTTATCAGCACGACAGTGCTCTGTCCAAAACCCTAACCCCAACCTTATTGTTACGCGTCGTACCCAATACCATTCTTGAATTTACAAGAGAAACATGGAGTGTTCTTGTGAAGGTTTTTGTTTCCACTAGTCACGGAAAGAAGAAGATAGTGGTTTGTCGCTTCTACGGTGTTGTTGGTTACCTCCTGTCATTCGAATGATATTTAAGGTACGTATATAATAATTCTTTCTACATGTAAGCAAATTAAATATATGATTGGTATTGGTCGGGTTCTAGTGGGACGATGACAATTAAAGTTAAACTATTCAGAAGTTTAACTGTGAAAGGTGTATTGGATTGGTTGGTCGGTTTCTTTGTATTTTAACTCATTCAAACTTTATTTAAAAGTAAAACTATGAAAGTAAGAATACATGTGATACTCGTGTGCTTATTAAAAGGGATTAAAAGCCTGAAACGAATTGGGTATTAAAGTAAGGCATAGTCTATACTTTGATTAGATCGCTTATATATTCCATAACTAGCTACCAAATATTAAGATATCACAACTTCATATAAATTATTAAATATCTTTTTTTTAAAGGCAAATTATTAAATATCTTTTACTTGTTTATTTAGATAAGGTTATACCATTTGTTAATTGAATAATTAATTGACAAAATCACGGACCGAGATTGGAAAATAGTCGGTTAAAAGTTACCTAAAAGTGTGGATTTTCTTTTCATACAGCAAAATTTTCCTTCTTTGTTAAATTAAGGACATGTGTATATGATATGTTTTTATTATAATGTTATTATTATATTATTTGACTTTATCAAATTCGATAAGTTGAATTGTGATTTCGATAAGTTTTAAGATTTTAAATTTACGATCTTTTGTGTGATATATGGTATACTTAATTTTATTTCTAATTTGGAATTTTCTAAATTTAGTGTCAAACCTTTTTTCACATGGATTATGGTACGATTTTAATATTATTAATTAATTTATCTTTATATTGTATCAGTTGGAATGTGTATATATTTCTATCATATATCGTAGTTGGAATGTGTATCATATATCCTAAGATATCATCATAATTATTTGTTATTTTCTACAATATATGAAACGTGTGAAACATGTACGTTAATTGCAAATTAACTTTACATTGAAAATTTGAGATTATTTGTTACTACAGAAAAAAAAACGTATTTGATTATATGTTATTTAAACATCATATGTTGAGGATTTGAATGAGATATTTGTTTAAGTTTCAAATTAAGTGACATATTACGTGAGATATACTTACGATTGACTATACGTAAATTATATATATTTGGATATTATTAATGAATATAATATCTTATCTTATCTCATGAAGTCTTAGTATAACTTGTTTAATAAATCTTATAATGTCATAAATTATTTTACTTTGTGTACATCTTCTATTCTATATGTTATGTTTATTATATAGATGGTATTTAATGGAACAATTAAAACAAAGTTGTGGTTTACTATCAATCTTATGTAAGAGCATAGATATGCTACGACATGACACACGAAGCGTCATACTCCTTAATGCTCGTTCAAGTTATAAAAGTTGTAAGATGTTAGACCAATAAATCTTACATGATCTGGACATGGAAATACTTCTTAGTGATGCTATGTGAAAAGAATTTATTTATAAAGAAAACTTGCTAAAAGTTTTTCCATTTGCCATGCATGAGATATGCTCATAAAGTAGCAGTATTGTTAAAACCATGAAAGGCTTGAAATGATTTTACATCTATATGGTTGGCTTAGAAAATAATGAAAAACCATGAAACTTTGTTTGGTAACCGGATAAAAATTTCCATTTATCACATATGGGATATGCTCTTGAAGTTGCAATATCATTAAGAGAGTATGAAAGATTGAAATGATTTTATATTCATGTGACCAAGTAAATAATGGAAAGATATGAAGCTTTTTCGGTTACTCCATTCACTTAAGTGAATGTGATTGTATAACTATCATTTAAAATGTTGTGTGAAACTTGTAATGAGGTCAAACTATCAGAAAATGTAAGATAGCCCAGTTAATAGTGAGACTGACTATTAATATTGTAATGATATGCATAATGAGATCGACCACTAGAAGTGGAAATATAAGGGAGTGATAATATGTGAATAATATTTGGAAATAATGAAAGCGATATAACATAATAGTACGAGATGATAATAAATTATTCTTTCATATTTTCGTCCTATAATGAATAAGCATAAGTGAAAGCATTACATATACGATCATAAATCAAAAGTTTATGGATCATGATTATTTAATTGGCATGACTGGTTGGACCACACCATGTCAATGATGATGTGAAACGTATTGAAGAACTAGAAGATTCTTCAAGTTGGTAATTAGCATGCAATATTTGCTCTCAAGGGAAGTTAAGTATATGCCAATAAAAGTAAGGTGTGAATCACTAAATATTCTGGAAATGAATAAAGGATACGCATATCCAAACATGATACCATTTAGTGTTTTAAATTGATGCATCGTCTAAATGGTTATCAAATTCACAACAAGATGTTTGTGTAATTTATGGCTTAGCTAATAAGATGGCAAGCATAATATTCCAGAGTGCATGTATTTATTAGTAGTGACGATTAGTTTATTTCCCTGGCTATTAATGATTGGCGGAATAAGTGTTGAACTTCCTATAGATTATGTTCATACACGAATTGCTTTTGTTAAGATGACCACTGAACGTCTACGATTGATAGCAAAGCCAATAATCATGAGAGCAAGTTCATGTTTATATATGGGTACATGTAAATTTTACATGCAATAACATTAACTCACATCAAGCCAATATGTTATAATAGTATCTCCCCATTACAGTTGGTTTTTTGTCAGGAACCAAAGATGTCTCTTCTAGGATTTTGGTTGTGTGGTATATGTTGAAAATGATCCACCACTACGCACAAAGATGGAACCTTAAAAGATGGTTGGGAATATATGATTACGAATAGAGCCTTTCACGAGATATTTATTTACAACTCAATTAATTGATATCCATCTCAATGGATTAAAAGCAAGCAGTTGGAAAAGAAATGAGTTGGTATGAATTATCATTGATCCTCAAAGCTAAAAGTGTATACCAGAAGTTCAAAGAATAACTCATTTATAAAGATTAGCGAAACTTTTACCAGACGCATTCACTAACCTTAAAAAGGTGACTATGTCACATATACCAACTGCTAATGCTCCAATTAAGATGAGTGTCCCAGAAGGACAATCACATGTTTGTAATGAGTCTATTGCACGTCTAAAGCGTGGTAGACTAATTAATTCCAATAATAAAATTCCTCGAAAATTGGAGCAAATAATTAAGATGGTCAAGTCGAGGTTATAGTAATAAGATCTCCTGAAGAGACAGTAGACATGATGGTTCAAGAAGAACCTCAGGTACCTGAAATTAAAGAGATCTCGTTAATTTATATCATGTCTAAATATATATATATATGGAATCAAACTGAAATCGACGTCGTTATACTTTTGTATATAATGTAGCGCTTGAAATGATGAAGTGACGAGGATCAAGATTTAAGATATGCCTATGAATGAAAACATATAAATGATTGGCCAAAATGGAAAGGCACAAATAAGGCAGAGTTGAATTCTCTAATAACATGGAAAGTTTTTGGACCAACAATCCATACAACTGAAGTTGTAAAATATGTTGGATACAAATGGATCTTTTATGCGAATCGTGTGAAAATTAAATAAAGTGATATAAGGCAAAATTGGTGGCACAAGTATTTTCGCAAAGACCTATGACTGATTATTAGGAGACGTATTCTCTGGTGGTGGATGTATTGACTTTCCAATATTTAATTAGTCTGGTAATTGTTAGGGCTGGATTTTTATCATACGTGATCCTTATACGTGATCCTAACCAGTGATCCTTGTTTCTTTGGCAGACAGTGATCCTCAGCAGGACTTCAGGATCAGGATCATGGACCATTGAAAGGATCCTCATGCTAACAGTTACCTTTGTGTAATACAACATTATTTTGCAGGAACATCTAGCAGGATACGCTCTTAGCATCATAATCAAGGGACGCGTCTTCACAATTATAGCACGAGCTTAATCAAAGATAGACGTTGCAAAGGATATGGAAACTTAGCTTGATTTAAGGGCGGCAATTTAGGCTAGATTGTCTTTTATTTCTAAAGGGGTAATGAGCTGATTATTAGTCTTTTTACCTAAAATAGGTCACCTACACTTGTATATATAACACTCTTCCTCATTCGGAAGAACACACAACACAACTCTCACACGCTTAGACACTCGAAACTATAGTGATCCTTGTACTCAGCTCATTATCATCCGAAGTTGTAACTATATTTTTCTTATATTGAAGTTGGTGATCGGTAGTTGCCATCACCCGAAGTTTTTTATGCCGGAGATCATACATTGATCAAGGGCTTTTTCCTCGTATAAATCATTGTGTCTTTGCATATTTCTCATAGAAGTGATCCTTTACTTTTATAATTAACCAAGCATCATACCCCGTTTACATAAAGTTTGGTTACTGTTTTGGTCAAAAATCACACAAGGATAATGTAACCAAACTTTATGTAAACGGGGTATGATGCTTGGTTAATTATGAAAGTAAAGGATCACTTCTGTGATAAAAGATGCAAAGACACAATGATTTATACGAGGAAAAAGCCCTTGATCAATGTATGATCTCCGGCATAAAAAACCTCGGGTGATGGCAACTACCGATCACCAACTTCAATATAAGAAAAATATGATTACAACTTCGGATAGTAATGAGCTGAGTACAAGGATCACTATTGTTTCGAGTGTCTAAGTGTGTGAGAGTTGCGTTGAATGTCGTGTGTCCTCTTCCAAATGATGGAGAGTGGTATTTATACAAGTGTAGGTGACCTATTTTAGGTAAAAGGACTAATTATCAGCTCATTACCCCTTTAGAAATAAAAGACAATCTAGCCTAAATTGCCGCCCATAAATCAAGCCATGTTTCCATATCCTGTGCAACGTCTATCTCCGATTAAGCTCTTGCCATAATTGTGAAGACGCGTCCCTTGATTATGATGCTAAGAGCGTATCCTGCTAGATGTTCCTGCAAAATAATGTTGTATTACGCGAAGATAACTATTAGCATGAGGATCCTTCCAATGGTCCATGATCCTGATCCTGAAGTCCTGCTGAGGATCACTGTCTGCCAAAGAAACAAGGATCACTGGTTAGGATCACGTGTAAGGATCACATATGATAAAAATCCAGCCCTAACAATTGCCCCCAAAATATAAAGGGTTTATTGTAAATAAACGAATTATATTTTGCTCTAATCTTTATCTCCAACGGACTATTCGGATAACTAGCCGTTATAAGCGGACTAGCCGTTGTGATCATTACGTCACAGATGTGACAATCCCTGCAAATCATGATTATAAATAGGAGATAGGGTTAGGATCACTCTGCATTTAAATTCGAGATATCTTCCCTTTATAATCGCTACCGAAGATTGACCAGGTACTCTCTTCTTCTCTCTTTCCTTTCTTCCTTCTCTTGCTCTGTTTTTTTTGCTTTTATTCTGTTTCTGTTCCGTCACAAGCATGTTGCTCCGGAATTCTCCACACAAGGATTCCAAGAAGGGTAGTCCCCTAAAAAGCCAAGGGATCATCAAGGATTCTCCTACGGAGAGGTGTTGCTTTACTGATGCCCACGTAGACAGGATTCGTCATTGCTTTCCGGCGAATGCTGTTTTCAAATCCTTCACATCTACTGCTTTGAGCGACTTTGTTTCAGACGTTTGGGTGGCCTTTCCTGCTACTCCGTTCACCATAGGGTATTTGTATCCTTTTCCAGCCTTCACCCAATCCTTCTTTTCTTTAACCGGCATATCTTATATCCAAGCTATGCCGATGATCTGGAGGGTCTTGTATACCTTCGAGAGGATCATCGAGCAGAAGGGAATTGATTTGGGGATGGCAGAGTTGGCCGCACTTTATGATCTCACCACGTTCGGTTCTTGCCGATATCTGCTAAAACGAAAAGCTGGGGAGGATCACCCTGTCTTCAAGGTGACTAAGAACGATACAAACTGGAAGCGTCGCTTTTTCTTCGTTAGAAGGGATACCATCCCAGACGGGGAGGATCTGCCCAAGGAATGGGTTACTCATGGTAGGATAGAGGATCCTGGAAGGATCACCATCAGACTTGCCTTATGTGATGAGGATCACTAACGTCTCTTTTCTTTTGTCTTTTGTGCAGCTATTTCCGTTGCTCACCTAAAATTGACCCCTGCTGCAAGAGAAAGAGTCTTAGCTTTTAAAAAGTTTGATCCTGAGGTCAGAAGTTTCCAAGTCACCGTCCAAGACTCACAAGAAGTATCCTCTGCATCTGCCACTATGTCAAGTAAGTATCCTTATAGAAAATAAATTATATGTAAGATTGTTTGATTAATAAGGCAACTTATCTTAATTTTGATTGTGTAGGCGCTGGGAAGTCTGCCAAGTCTGTCAAATCTGCCTCCAAATTTGGGATAAGTGATCTTGCCAACGTCAAGTCTTCGAGGAAGAAGGCTCCTGCTGCTAGTCCTTCAGCTTCAGCTCCTAAGGCACCTATCCGAGGCAAGGGGAAGAAGAGGAAAACTTCTGAAGATCTCCAAGGATTTCCCCTCCTTCGTCAGCAATTCCTTGATTATTTTGACGAAGTTAGGATCACTGCCCCTGTTGATTGTCCTGACAAGTTTAGGGATCACCTATGTCTGATGTTGTTTTCCTGTTTTTCTTGTAGAAATTCACCGAAATGGAGACTTATGTTAACCAGGTTGAAGATCAAGATCGTCAAATTGCCGACCTCCAACAGATGGGTGTGCAGAAGGATCTCAAGATTGCTGATCTTGAGAAGGAGATCCGGGCTGTTAAGGACGAGGCTGTCAAAGCATTGATCAACTTTGATTATGAAAAGCATGACATCACTCAGGATGCTAAAGTCTCTGCCGCGATAGCTATGTACAAGATACAACTGCAGATGGCTATGGAGGCTCAGGATCCTTCCTTCGATAAGAGCACATGGGATATTGAGGGCTGGAAGGCAAGGCTGGCGGAACTGGAGGACGAGGATGAAGCCGAGGATATCCCAATGCTGGAGGGTGGTGATGCTGACAAGGATCAAGGCGGAGAAGCTGGTGGTGACGAAGCAGCGAAGGTGTAGGCTGTATGATTGGGCGATGATGGATATTTTTTACTAGGCCGGAGCCCAATTTTTTAGGTTTGGTAATGGTTTCTTGTGGTTGTTGATGGTTTGTGAACAATTTATGGTCTGTAATCTTTGAACAATAGTTTTTAGGGTAAAGGATCCTGGATCCTTTGAACAATAGGTAGGATTACAAAAGGTGGATGGATCCTCTGTTTGGGGGATGAAGCCTTTGTGATCCTGCCGCTTTTACTTTCCTGTACCTGCTAAGACCGCATAGACAATGGACACCCTTTGCCAACCCATGTGGACGGGCCACGTTTTGCTGGTAGAAACGTGGGTTGGTAATTTTGACAACTTTTTGCAAGGGTTAAAGATCCTTTTGCTAATAAAATAACCTTAATCTTTCTGGCTTATCCTGTGTTGTTATCCTTTGTTTATCTTTTTAGTTTCCAATTGTTTTAGAAATATATTTGTAAATTAAGCAAACCATGTTCAAGAAATATAGGATATGATCCTGGATCAAATATCCTATAATCGAAAATTTTCAAGGTAGTTTATTTTAAGGATCATAGGTTCAGTTGTCAAGGTCTAAAGGTTTTTCAAATGAATAATGAAATTAAAAATAGTTAAGGATCATACCTGAGGATCCAAGTTAGGATCCTAACCTTTAATCGGGATAACCACAAGTAAAACTTTAATGGATGATAAGGATTAAGGATCCTTATTTGTTTAACTTCGAGAACCTGAAAAATGGAACATATCTTGGGACTAAGCCAGTGTAAAAGATAAATTAGTAGCTGGGGACATGCCCAAAGGATAACTGAGGATGATCCCGGAGGATCACTGGGGACAAGCCCAAAGGATAACTGGGGACAAGCCCAAAGGATCGTATGTAAACTGGAGTATGGCCCTTACTGGCGACTATCCAAACTTAGTGACATGAAAATGTCAAAACCTTAGCTAACGTGAAAACGTTAGAAACCTTATGAACGGATGTATGGTACGTCTACCATTATACGTAGGATCCTGGGTATAGCCAGTACGATGAGGTTGTCAGCCCCGGAAATGGGTACTGGTCCCAAAGACGTGAACTATATCAGGATCATCGTGCGCTGCTGGCGGAAACTGGGGATAATCCCAAGGATAACTGGGGTTAGACCCAAGGATCTGCGTTGCTTTTGAAGATTCTTGACGATATGCCGTAGATACCTGAACTATCATAACTCAAATGGTTCGTGAGAAGAGGATGAAGGATACAGGATCCTTATCCTTTGGTAAAAAGTAAGAAAATGTAATAGTTCTAGGATAAGCAGATTACCAGAGTAAGGATCACTGACATCACCGGGATCCTTCAAGGATAATATAAGGATCACACGCTTGAAGGATCATGTTTACATGAAATATCTCTTCAAGTGAACAACATTCCAGGCTCTTGGTAACAAATTTCCTTCCATGGTTAGCAACCTGTATGCCCCCTTTCCTGCTTCAGCTTCAATTAGGTAAGGGCCTTCCCACTTTGGTGCTAACTTCCCGTCAGCAGGATTAATAGTGTTTTGGAATGTTTTTCTCAACACCATATCCCCGACTTGGAACTTCCTTATCCTAACATTTTTGTTGTAAGCACCAGCCATTCTTTGTTGGTAGCTTGCCATCCTTATCCTAGCCAGATCCCTGATTTCCTCAATAGTATCCAAATCCTGGGCTAGGATTGCAGCATTTTCTTCAGGATCACGAGCACTTGTTCTAGCAGTTGGGATCACCATTTCTGTTGGGATCACTGCTTCTGCCCCAAATACTAAAGAGAAAGGTGTTTGACCAGTGGCATTCTTGGGAGTTGTCCTATCAGCCCATAGCACATAAGGTAACTCTTCTGCCCATTTTCCCTTCTTGGATCCTAGCTTCTTCTTTAGATTGTTGATGATGATCTTGTTGGATGATTCTGCTTGGCCGTTGGCCTGTGGGTGAACTGGTGTTGATGTTATCATCTTGATTCCCCAACTGTCACAAAAGTTAGTAGTTCTGCTTCCAATGAATTGGGAACCATTATCACATACAATTTCAGAGGGAATGCCGAATCTAGTTATAATGTTTCTTTTGATAAAGGATATAACTTCTTTTTCTCTGACTTGAGCAAAAGCTTCAGCTTCTATCCATTTAGAGAAGTAGTCAGTCATAGCAAGCATAAATACTTTTCCACCAGGTGCTTTAGGGAGCTTGCCAACTATATCCATCCCCCATCTCATGAATGGCCAAGAGGATGGTATAGGGTGTAGCAGTTCAGCTGGTTGATGAAGGATATTGCTGTGTCTTTGACAAGGATCACATTTCCTAGCATATTCTACAACATCCCTTTTCATGGTTGGCCAGTAGTATCCTGTTCTAAGGATCCTTGAGAATAATGCCCTGCCCCCAGTGTGGTTTCCACAATCTCCTTCATGGAAGTCTCTCAACACTTCTTCAATTTCAGGATCCTCAATACATCTTAAGTATGGTCCTGCAAGGGATCGTTTATATAGCACATTATTTAAGATTGTAAATTGAGATACCTTGATCCGGAAAGCTCTAGGATTTTCTCCCATTGGAATCTCTCCGTTTTGCAAGTATTTCATGATTGGTGAGACCCATGATCCTGAATAAGATTGAGCTTCTCCACTAGGGATTACTGCAGTATCCTCTTCTATTTCCATGGCCACTTGATTTTCAATAACAGGAGCCAGGATATGGACGATAGGGATACTTATGTCTTCTGGAATTTTTAAGGATGATCCTAAGTTGGCCAATGCATCAGCTTCCGTGTTATCCTCCCTTGGTACCTGTGTTAAGCTGAAAGAAACAAAAGAGAGTGCCAATTCTTTGACTATCTCTAAATATTTGGTTAGTTTTTCACCTTTAACAGCATAGGATCCATTAAAGTGATTGGTGATCAATAATGAGTCTACATATACTTTAAGATATTTTACCCCCATATCCTTAGCAATTTGCAAGCCAGCAATTAAGGCTTCATACTCAGCCTCATTGTTAGTTGCTTGGAACTCACAGGCTATGGAGTGGGGTATTATGTCCCCCTGTGGCGATTTTAGTAGTATCCCGAGCCCTGTGCCCTTTACATTTGAGGATCCATCAGTGTGTAGTATCCAAGGATCCTTGGTCTCATCCAGCTGTTGGACCTCCAATTCTGCTTCTCTTTGTAGATCACTACTGAAATCAGCCACAAAGTCAGCTAGTGCTTGGGATTTAATGGCTGTTCTTGGTTCATATCTTATATCATGGGCACTAAGCTTTACTGCCCACTTAGCCATTCTTCCTGACATCTCTGGTTTCCTGAGGACATTCTTAATTGGAAAGTTAGTTCTAACAACAATAGTATGGGTTTCAAAATAATGCCTTAACTTAGTTGATGCCATGATTAATGCAAGAATAACTTTTTCGAGGTGTGAGTACCTGGATTCGGCATCAAGTAAACTCTTACTTACATAGTAGATAGGATATTGTGTACCTTCATGATCCTTTACAAGGACAGCACTTACAGCGGTTGAGGATACCACCAAATATAAGGATAACACATCTCCTTTTTCGGGCTTTGACAATGCTGGTGCTGAGGACATATATTCTTTAAGGGCTTGTAAAGCATTCTCATGTTTCTTAGTCCATTCAAATTTCTTGTTCTTCCTTAGGATATCGTAAAATTCTTTGCATTTTTCTGAGGATTTTGATATGAACCTGTTCAGAGCTGCTATCCTGCCTGTTAGCCTTTGCACATCCTTAGCATTGGCAGGGGACTTGATGTTTACTAGTGCTTTGATTTGCTCCGGACTTGCCTCAATGCCCCTCTGAGTTACCATATATCCTAGGAATTTTCCTGCCTTAACACCAAAGTGGCACTTTGAAGGATTAAGCTTCATGTTGTAACTATCAAGGATATCAAATGCTTCTTCCAAATCCCTTAGGTGATCCTCAGCTTTCTTTGACTTGACCACCATGTCATCTATGTACACCTCCATAGTTTTTCCAATTTGATCTTTGAACATCATATTCACCAGCCTTTGATATGTTGCACCTGCATTTCTTAGTCCAAAAGGTATGGCAATATAACAATATAAACCGGTTGGGGTCATAAAGGCTGTATCCTCTTGGTCAGATGGTTCCATCTGAATTTGTTGGAATCCAGATGATGCATCCATAAAGGTCAACAGTTCATGCCCCGCCGTTGCATCCACCATGGAGTCAATGTGGGGTAATGGGAAATGATCCTTGGGACATGCCTTATTCAAATCAGTGAAATCGACACATACCCTCCACTTTCCATTTTTCTTTTGGACAACAACCACATTGGCTAACCATTTTGGATATTTTACCTCTCCGATCATACCTACTCGAAGTAGTCTCTCTACTTCTTCTTGGATAATGGCATTCCTTTCTGGTGCAAACTTCCTCCTTTTTTGATGGATTGGTTTGATAGACCTGTCAATGCCAAGTTTATGAGTTATGATATCCTTAGATATACCTGTCATATCTTCGTGCTTCCATGCAAAGGTAGATTTTCTTCTTTTGAGGAAGGATATTATATCTTCTTTCATCTTGCCAAGGATCCCTGATCCGATATAGATTTTTGATTCAGGATCACTAGGATCCAAGAGGATTTCATCCACATCTTGTTCCCTTGCCTCCAAGACATTCCTCGGAGGATACTGTAATTGCTATTGCTCCCTTGGCTTCGAGGTTGGCTTCATGGATGAGGTATAACAATCCTTAGCCTCCTGCTGATCACTGTCGATCTTGATTATCCCCCATGGGCTAGGGAGCTTCACACATTGATGGTAGGTGGATGGGACTGCTTTCATATCTTTAAGACCCTAATACGTATTTGACTAAAAGTCGCAGCGGAAGTTCAAGCCATAAACTTTCTTTCATTATAAACACCTTAACTTATTTAAAAATTAACTTTAATATAAATCTTTCACATAAATCCATCAATCGACTTATTTACTAAGTAAAAACATAGCTTATGTTTACTACATTATATACATCAACGTTCCCGTACAATCTCACTAGTGACTCGATCCTCGATCTCTGTTCCTTGATGATCCTCATGACTCGTACTACCTGCGCTCACCACATTAAATTCATAACATTAGTACGCATTATAAACATACAAGATTTATTCACGTTTACTTTTGTTCCGTTAATTCTTTACATCCCAGCTTTCCATCTGATCGTACATTCCGTGGTGAGACTTTCTCATTTTACCTGCGTTACACTTCGTTCACAAGGCACATCATTATTATCGTCAATACTCAATTTCATTGAATACATGCGTATATACTTTCATACATACTTACATATGTGCATCCGTTCACACATAACTACTTACAAACCCACGTACCTACATTCATACGTACGTTCCTACTTACGTGCATACCTACATACATACATGCATACATGTCTACATACATACCTATTACATGCCTTCTCACAACCCTACATACGTGCACACACTTTCGTACATACTCACTTGGATATATATATACACATACACATACTACCTACATACACACCTACATACATACATACATACATTCATTCATACATACCACTTATATTCACACATACATACATACATACATACCTTCATACGTATCTACTTAAGGAAATTCTTAATTTAGGATCCCACCTTTGGGTACCATATTACTACATATTCTTTAGGATCCCACCTTTGGGTACCATATTACTACATATTCTTTAGGATCCCACCTTTGGGTACCATATTACTACATATTCTTTAGGATCCCACCTTTGGGTACCATATTACTACATATTCTTTAGGATCCCACCTTTGGGTACCATATTACTACATATTCTTTAGGATCCCACCTTTGGGTACCATATTACTACATATTCTTTAGGATCCCACCTTTGGGTACCATATTACTACATATTCTTTAGGATCCCACCTTTGGGTACCATATTACTACATATTCTTTAGGATCCCACCTTTGGGTACCATATTACTACATATTCTTTAGGATCCCACCTTTGGGCCCCCTACCCGTCGGCGACGCCCTCTAGTTTTTGCAGTTTTCTGCAGGTTCGTTTCGTCGTCCGTACGCACTAAAACGCACGTAACTTTTGAACCGTTTACCCGTTTGACCTCCCGTTTCTTCCTACATGCTTGTAAATTCACATTCTATCATATGAACATAAAATCTTACCTCCGGATTACGGAAATCCTTAACTTACATACATTCGACTTAACTATTATCTAACTATTTGACCCGTTAAGGGTATTCGCGCATTAATTGGTCTACGACTGACCAAACCATCATCCCCACTTCCATACCTGTCCAAAACATTACTCTAATCGAATAACTTGCTTCTAAACCACTTTTAAGTTCGTTTACCCCAAAATACCCATCATGGGCATTTTGGTCAACCTTAAACCCATCATTTACGACGAAAGACTTTAACACATATTTGACCTCAAACATCATATTTAATTCATTACAACACTTTATTACTTACTTGTACTACGAAGTGATTATGGAAATCACTTACCTCGTGCATCCATGTTCGTAACCGCTTCCTTGCCCCATTTCGACCCGTTAGCCTTTCATGCTTGGTCCATGCTAGTGTGGTTCCTATCCTTTCATGTCGTCATGCCATAATAATGTTAGTACTCATGCTTATTCATATTAATACACATTTTCCAGCTCTTATCTACATTGACTTTCACTAACACGCATACAACATAAATTGTCAACCACATTGTTCAGTTAGACAACCTAACGTAATTCATAACATCATCCTTTACTAGCATGGTCATATATTATATATTTAGTACACATTCACTTCTTGATTGAAATTAAGTGATTAATAAAAACACATGGGGAGCATCGCCCGTTCAAGCACAATGTACAAGCTTCTAATGCATAGTCTTGACCAACACATACATTCAACCCGAATTCTTGTATGAGTTCCATCTAAGGCACATTCCTCAAGTTAGTATACTACTAATTACATCATTATCATGTTTCATTCATATATGTCAAGCCATTTCATACAATCTCACATCCTAACTTCACCTAGACATTTCATCAAACACTTGGCGTGCGTACAAGTTTCTAAACATGATGTACAAGTAACCTTCATTCTTTTCTTTCTAATTCTTGTTTTTCAATCATCCAAACTACCAATAACAATTCAATCTCATACCATATTCAATATAACTAACAATTTGGTCACATGCAACATATCATATCAAGAATTAAACAAAGATTGGACATGGGTGACATACCCATGTCGCCATTTCTACTAACCCAAGTGGGTTTCATCTCCAAATCTCAATTAACATCAAATCTTGCATAATTCACATTCCAATGATAATTCTAACATATGTTCATGCTTAATTTCATCCCAATTCATGGATTAAGACCTAACCCATTTCGTACAAGATCACCAATCTTAGTTTTTGAGACATACCTTTTGATCCTCTTGTGATGGTGAGCATTAATTCGTGTTTATTCATGATTTTGAGCTTGGATTCAACCTTCAATTTGGACTTCTTTAAGAACTAGGGTTTGCACCCCTTTGTTCTTCTCCAGAGCATTCCACGCACACACACACGATGTATGTGTGTTGTGTGTTGTGATTTTATTTAATAAAACATAACTTTCCCCCTTGTTCATATATGGTCCCTCAAGTTTGTTCACTTGTTTGCTTTGCTAAACTTTTGACTAGGTATAATAACCTAGTTACTACATTCTATATTATTAAACATGGGGTCTCATTAGCAAATTTAGTAATTCGAGTTTTTTGGAGCGTTACTTAACTAGGTTAAATAACCTAGTCGTTTATTTCATGCTAAGTCATATAAGAACACATGGCAATTATAAACATTCGGGTTTTGGGATGTTACAAGTCTACCCCCCTTAAAGAAGGTTTCGTCCCCGAAACCTTTCTCATTCAAACTAGACCAATTTTACTCTTACCCCTTTCAGGTTGTTCATTCACAATACTTACTACCACCTAAACGCTTTCGGGATCTTGACAAGGTGTTATTCATGCATGAACGTAATTGAACACATCGTTCCTATGCCCTCATATTACGTAAATTGCTTTCATAATTATACTTATGTTAGACTCTGCTCCAGAGCTCTTATTAGTGTCTTTTACTTTGTCTTTTACTTCATAATAATAGCTCTTAACACATATCATCACTAACGTTTCTTTCATCGAGTTTATTCCAATTGTATACAATTATTAACTGTATAAACCTTAGTCTGTGGTTTGTTTCTAACTTCCTATCTAAGCATCTTTCATTCATATATTTGCTAATCGAAATAAATCGATTTATTTCATACTACTCATACACCATACGCTACCTTTCATTTTGATCACTATGAGCCATGTTAAACATTCCATTACTATCATTACTTCCGATTACCTCTAAGCTCATAAAAGGGGTCGATACATTACCATACGCATACTATAATCATTCAAGAACTTATTATTACAGCTAGATTCACCCTTCTTAACTTATTTATCCATACTTAATCCACAAAGACTAAACATTATTTCCATGGTTACTGCTGTTATTTATGCCATGCGTATCTTTTCTACAATGTCTTGTTCAAATGAACATGGCCAACAAGCCGAGCATCAAAATTAGCATTTCTTAATAACATTTGCCGTCTTTTATATTCTATCAGAATTTCCATAGTTACTATCATTTAAGTTCAATACCACCCGAAGATCATTACAAACATTTGAAATTCACTCCTTATTGACATACATTCTTCTTATGTCAATTGTTAAAATTAAACTTTCCATATCATAACATTCATACCCATTCCATCATTCATTTCGTAGGTCATACCCAATTAACCAATTCATACTTATCTAACATAAGTTAAACTTTTTACTGACCTCATCTCATATCATCCATCGACGATCTGCAACCCAGATCGATCCGCATTCTTCACGAGTACTAGTCATACCAGGCTAGATTTCATTCATCCGCGTAATGCGCTTTCGCCCGTGCACATCCTTCCACCAATTCGTTTGGTTTCATCACATCAAGAGTTCCTAACATTATAATCTACAATTTTTGCGGTTAGCACATTTCATTCAAGCATTCATTATACTAGGTGATTACTCACCTATATTTCCTTTTTCAACGTCCTACGTACAAACTTTAACACATTCCGCATTTCATTCCTTACATGCAATTCTTTTATTCTGGTTCCTCATTTCATCAACCTTTGCAGTTTGACCCTTTCCAGGTCAGGCTGTCATTTCTTACTTACCATAGATGTATTGAGGTACTCTTCGTACTTCTTTCCATTCATGCTTACTTGCATAGACATTCATTACATCATTTCGGTATTCTTAACAAAACTTACCTGTTCGTATTTAAATCATTGTCCGGGTCGTAGCCCGTCATTCATTATGACTCCTAAGAGTCCATTACTAACATATTTAACACATAACTTGTTCGAACTTCTTTCTTTCGCTTTAAAATTTAGGTTTGCATGCCCATTACGATCATTCTTTTGTTTATTACTTTACATTTACCCGTATGACTCGTTTGACACAACCATGGTCAAACTGTCGACACATTGTGATGCGGATTAATTTCATCCCTTTTTATATTTTAAATCCGTCCCACGAACTCAATTGTCACATTCATGCCTTTCATTGCTTTCATGTTTTGAATCCGTCTAGCGGTTCCAAACATACTATTCATACATTTTCTTCCTTTCGTGCTTTGAATCCTTTTCGCGGATTCAAACATTTCATTTACATTACCCATTCACATCTTTCATTCATTACATGTGCTGAATCCGTCTCACAGATTCAAACATATCATTTTCTGCATTTCATTCCTACATAGTACTCTCAATTTCCCGAGAGCCTTACTACCCACTTCACCCGCACGCCCACCTGCTACCCAATTCTACAGATATACCTGCGATAATTACCATGGTCTCACGAACGTCATATGCTTCTTGCGTACTGGCCAGGTGCGCAATTCACATACTAATTCCGTGCCTTCAGGTAATCATCGCCTTATGTCCGCATTAGTGGGTCTCAGTTCGTGCTACATTTTTACAATTTTACCAAGACAATATCGTTGTCTTCCGTTTAGTACTTACCCTCCCAAGGAGACTTTTTCCTTTTTCTTTTAACAACGGTACCCATACATGTCAACATTGTGTACCTGGGGTCCGTCTGTCCATTCGCATCCTTGCCTGCCTTAGCATCCACCTTAGACTGCATTCACGGATCATCCTCTCCAAACTTTTAAGCTTACCTTGCACATAGCAAACCGTTAGCTTCTTCATATGAATACATACATACACGTTTTCATTCCATTTCTACCTTTGGATCTTGATCGAGTCATGGATTGTACAGGTTCCTTATCACAAGAGCACATAGGTTTGAGTTCAAGTACCTACCTTCTCGTACTTGATTCCCTCAAACCAGGGCTCTGATACCAACTTTTAAGACCCTAATACGTATTTGACTAAAAGTCGCAGCGGAAGTTCAAGCCATAAACTTTCTTTCATTATAAACACCTTAACTTATTTAAAAATTAACTTTAACATAACTCTTTCACATAAATCCATCAATCGACTTATTTACTAAGTAAAAACATAGCTTATGTTTACTACATTATATACATCAACGTTCCCGTACAATCTCACTAGTGACTCGATCCTCGATCTCTGTTCCTTGATGATCCTCATGACTCGTACTACCTGCGCTCACCACATTAAATTCATAACATTAGTACGCATTATAAACATACAAGATTTATTCACGTTTACTTTTGTTCCGTTAATTCTTTACATCCCAGCTTTCCATCTGATCGTACATTCCGTGGTGAGACTTTCTCATTTTACCTGCGTTACACTTCGTTCACAAGGCACATCATTATTATCGTCAATACTCAATTTCATTGAATACATGCGTATATACTTTCATACATACTTACATATGTGCATCCGTTCACACATAACTACTTACAAACCCACGTACCTACATTCATACGTACGTTCCTACTTACGTGCATACCTACATACATACATGCATACATGTCTACATACATACCTATTACATGCCTTCTCACAACCCTACATACGTGCACACACTTTCGTACATACTCACTTGGATATATATATACACATACACATACTACCTACATACACACCTACATACATACATACATACATTCATTCATACATACCACTTATATTCACACATACATACATACATACATACCTTCATACGTATCTACTTAAGGAAATTCTTAATTTAGGATCCCACCTTTGGGTACCATATTACTACATATTCTTTAGGATCCCACCTTTGGGTACCATATTACTACATATTCTTTAGGATCCCACCTTTGGGTACCATATTACTACATATTCTTTAGGATCCCACCTTTGGGTACCATATTACTACATATTCTTTAGGATCCCACCTTTGGGTACCATATTACTACATATTCTTTAGGATCCCACCTTTGGGTACCATATTACTACATATTCTTTAGGATCCCACCTTTGGGTACCATATTACTACATATTCTTTAGGATCCCACCTTTGGGTACCATATTACTACATATTCTTTAGGATCCCACCTTTGGGTACCATATTACTACATATTCTTTAGGATCCCACCTTTGGGTACCATATTACTACATATTCTTTAGGATCCCACCTTTGGGTACCATATTACTACATATTCTTTAGGATCCCACCTTTGGGTACCATATTACTACATATTCTTTAGGATCCCACCTTTGGGCCCCCTACCCGTCGGCGACGCCCTCTAGTTTTTGCAGTTTTCTGCAGGTTCGTTTCGTCGTCCGTACGCACTAAAACGCACGTAACTTTTGAACCGTTTACCCGTTTGACCTCCCGTTTCTTCCTACATGCTTGTAAATTCACATTCTATCATATGAACATAAAATCTTACCTCCGGATTACGGAAATCCTTAACTTACATACATTCGACTTAACTATTATCTAACTATTTGACCCGTTAAGGGTATTCGCGCATTAATTGGTCTACGACTGACCAAACCATCATCCCCACTTCCATACCTGTCCAAAACATTACTCTAATCGAATAACTTGCTTCTAAACCACTTTTAAGTTCGTTTACCCCAAAATACCCATCATGGGCATTTTGGTCAACCTTAAACCCATCATTTACGACGAAAGACTTTAACACATATTTGACCTCAAACATCATATTTAATTCATTACAACACTTTATTACTTACTTGTACTACGAAGTGATTATGGAAATCACTTACCTCGTGCATCCATGTTCGTAACCGCTTCCTTGCCCCATTTCGACCCGTTAGCCTTTCATGCTTGGTCCATGCTAGTGTGGTTCCTATCCTTTCATGTCGTCATGCCATAATAATGTTAGTACTCATGCTTATTCATATTAATACACATTTTCCAGCTCTTATCTACATTGACTTTCACTAACACGCATACAACATAAATTGTCAACCACATTGTTCAGTTAGACAACCTAACGTAATTCATAACATCATCCTTTACTAGCATGGTCATATATTATATATTTAGTACACATTCACTTCTTGATTGAAATTAAGTGATTAATAAAAACACATGGGGAGCATCGCCCGTTCAAGCACAATGTACAAGCTTCTAATGCATAGTCTTGACCAACACATACATTCAACCCGAATTCTTGTATGAGTTCCATCTAAGGCACATTCCTCAAGTTAGTATACTACTAATTACATCATTATCATGTTTCATTCATATATGTCAAGCCATTTCATACAATCTCACATCCTAACTTCACCTAGACATTTCATCAAACACTTGGCGTGCGTACAAGTTTCTAAACATGATGTACAAGTAACCTTCATTCTTTTCTTTCTAATTCTTGTTTTTCAATCATCCAAACTACCAATAACAATTCAATCTCATACCATATTCAATATAACTAACAATTTGGTCACATGCAACATATCATATCAAGAATTAAACAAAGATTGGACATGGGTGACATACCCATGTCGCCATTTCTACTAACCCAAGTGGGTTTCATCTCCAAATCTCAATTAACATCAAATCTTGCATAATTCACATTCCAATGATAATTCTAACATATGTTCATGCTTAATTTCATCCCAATTCATGGATTAAGACCTAACCCATTTCGTACAAGATCACCAATCTTAGTTTTTGAGACATACCTTTTGATCCTCTTGTGATGGTGAGCATTAATTCGTGTTTATTCATGATTTTGAGCTTGGATTCAACCTTCAATTTGGACTTCTTTAAGAACTAGGGTTTGCACCCCTTTGTTCTTCTCCAGAGCATTCCACGCACACACACACGATGTATGTGTGTTGTGTGTTGTGATTTTATTTAATAAAACATAACTTTCCCCCTTGTTCATATATGGTCCCTCAAGTTTGTTCACTTGTTTGCTTTGCTAAACTTTTGACTAGGTATAATAACCTAGTTACTACATTCTATATTATTAAACATGGGGTCTCATTAGCAAATTTAGTAATTCGAGTTTTTTGGAGCGTTACTTAACTAGGTTAAATAACCTAGTCGTTTATTTCATGCTAAGTCATATAAGAACACATGGCAATTATAAACATTCGGGTTTTGGGATGTTACAATATCATGTATCCAAGGTCTGCCAAGGATAACATTGCAACAAGACAAACAGTTAATAACACAAAATTTCTGATAATTATGTAATCCTTCCACGTAGATTGGGAGTTTGATGTCCCCCAGAGTTTTCTTCGTTTCTCCACTGAATCCTACAAGCACGGAGGATCTTGGTGTGATGTCTGATTCTGGGATACCCATTTTCTTCAGAACATCAAGCTGGATAATGTTCACTGAGCTTCCTCCATCGATAAGGATCCTGCGGACAAAATGGTTAGAGATAAAGAGAGTAATAACCAAACTATCATGATGAGGATCCTGAATGTTAATGCGATCCTCCTCATCAAACGTTATCATCTTCCCCTCTGAGACACTTGATGTCCTAATAGGTCTTTCTCCATTATCCATTTTTGACTCCTTTGCATGCCTTTTGGCCGCCGAGAAGGATGTACCACAGATGTCTGATCCTCCGGAAATAAAGTTGATCACTTGTGCATTTGCCGGAGGTGCTGGGGCCTTTTCAGGGATCCTTTCAGGATCCTGAGTCCTTTGCTTTTTTCTTCCCAACAATTCTTTTAGGTGCCCCTTGCTTAACAGATATCCAATCTCTTTTCTTAAAGCTATGCATTCTTAAGTTAGATGCCCGAAATCCTCATGGTATGCACACCATTTTGACTTGTCTTTAGTCCCGGATGGTTTATCGTTCTTCCTGGGCCATCTAGCCTTTTCACCTAGATTCTGCATTGCAAGGATTAGTTCATGATTATCAACGGAAAAACAGTATTCTGAGATTGGAGGATAATCTTCATCATCCTCTTCTTGGTCAACAGCATGCACATTCTGGTTATCGTTTCTATGGTAGGATTTGAATTTGTTGTTCTTGAAGGAGGATCCTTGCTTCTCCTGTTTTGAGGATCCTACTTGTCTCTCCTGGATCCTCTTGTCATCCTCTAGCCGGATGAACCTGAGTGCCCGAGTTCTTACTTCATCTAAATTCCTGCATGGTGTCATAACAAGATCATCATAGAATAGTGAATCCTTAAGCAGTCCCATTTTGAAGGCTTCAACAGCCGTAGCCATATCCAAGTTGGGAATGTCCAAGGATTCTTTACTAAATTTAGTTATATAATCCCTTAATGATTCATTATGACTTTGAGTTACCCTATATAAATCACTAGTTAATCTTTCAAATTTTCTACTACAAGAGAATTGGTTATTGAATAGATTCACTAAATTAGCAAATGAAGTAATAGAGTAAGGGGGAAGACTTAGCAGCCACTTAAGAGCTGATCCAGTAAGAGTGGATCCAAATCCTTTACATAGGCATGCTTCCTTCAACTTTTCTGGGATAGGATTGATCTCCATCCTTTCCCTGTATTGTGCTATGTGTTCCTCTGGATCCGTTGTACCATCATACAGCTTCATAGTAGGGATATGGAACCTTTTGGGTACCTCTGCATCACAAATTGGTGGTGCAAAGCGAGATACCTTGTGGCTTCCATCTGCAATCTCTGGGATAGGCTTGACTACCCCTGGAACACTTGAGATCATATCTTTTAGCTTCTGCAATTCCCTGGCCATAGCATGATTGGTACCTGTATCCTGCATGAATCCATGGTTAGTGGTAGGATAATTATTTAAAGTGTTACCTCCCATTGGGTTCAAGTTAGGGAATCCATATTGCTGGGATTCTGGAACAACGGAGGGACCAGTGGAAGCAATGGTCTGCATTGGAATGAAGTCCCCTTGATGGACATCTAGACTTCTTGTTTGCAAGCTTTTTAGGGATCCTGGCATCTGGAAGGATCCTGGTGTTTGGGATGATCCTGGAACGAAGGAGGATCCTTGGCCCTGGAATGATCCTGGGACAAAGTAGGATCCTTGAAACTGCTGTGCCCCCGGATAGGCTCCCGGATTCATGAAGGATCCCAAATACTGGGGGTAGGATCCTGCCGGCTGGAAGTGTGAGCCTAATGCCTGAGTCATTGCTGTCGATCCGTGGTGCAATCCTCTTGATTCTCCCATGATTTGCACGTCTGGCATTCCTGATGGCTGAGAAGTAATCATTGGAGTATCAAAGCTCAAGGATTTGGGCATCAATGGAGAATGATCCTCTGCC
The DNA here is from genome assembly GCF_002127325.2 of Helianthus annuus. NCBI lineage: Eukaryota > Viridiplantae > Streptophyta > Magnoliopsida > Asterales > Asteraceae > Helianthus > Helianthus annuus. The sequence goes on along the minus strand of NC_035449.2, from coordinate 59,599,364 downwards.
GTTTTCTTCTGTCTTTTGAGATCTCCAATTTCCCTGAGGATCCTTTCATTAGTTTCATCCTGCCGCTGCATACGATCCTACATCTGCAAAATCAAAGTAAATACATCACTAGTACTGGGAATATAAGAATTCATAGCAGAAGGAGATGGAGTTTTAGAAGTGGTAGGAGTTTGTCTCTTCTCAGCATTCTTCTGGGATCCTGCCGGTGGTGGAGGCAGAATGTTCTGGGATGAGGTGACTGCAGACATTGTCGTGGACATGTTTTTCAATGATGAAGCCATGTAATTCTTTGAAATGATTTCGAATAAAAGGTTTTCTTATGAATGAAGCACCAATTGCCCCACGGTGGGCGCCAAACTGTTTTGGTCAAAAATCACACAAGGATAATGTAACCAAACTTTATGTAAACGGGGTATGATGCTTGGTTAATTATGAAAGTAAAGGATCACTTCTGTGATAAAAGATGCAAAGACACAATGATTTATACGAGGAAAAAGCCCTTGATCAATGTATGATCTCCGGCATAAAAAACCTCGGGTGATGGCAACTACCGATCACCAACTTCAATATAAGAAAAATATGATTACAACTTCGGATAGTAATGAGCTGAGTACAAGGATCACTATTGTTTCGAGTGTCTAAGTGTGTGAGAGTTGCGTTGAATGTCGTGTGTCCTCTTCCAAATGATGGAGAGTGGTATTTATACAAGTGTAGGTGACCTATTTTAGGTAAAAGGACTAATTATCAGCTCATTACCCCTTTAGAAATAAAAGACAATCTAGCCTAAATTGCCGCCCATAAATCAAGCCATGTTTCCATATCCTGTGCAACGTCTATCTCCGATTAAGCTCTTGCCATAATTGTGAAGACGCGTCCCTTGATTATGATGCTAAGAGCGTATCCTGCTAGATGTTCCTGCAAAATAATGTTGTATTACGCGAAGATAACTATTAGCATGAGGATCCTTCCAATGGTCCATGATCCTGATCCTGAAGTCCTGCTGAGGATCACTGTCTGCCAAAGAAACAAGGATCACTGGTTAGGATCACGTGTAAGGATCACATATGATAAAAATCCAGCCCTAACAGTTACATTATCCTTGTGTGATTTTTGACCAAAACAGTTTGGCGCCCACCGTGGGGCAATTGGTGCTTCATTCATAAGAAAACCTTTTGTTCGAAATCATCTCATAGAATTACATGGCTTCATCATTGAAAAACATGTCCACGACAATGTCTGCAGTCACCTCGTCCCAGAACATTCTGCCTCCACCACCGGCAGGATCCCAGAAGAATGCTGAGAAGAGACAAACTCCTACTAATTCTAAAACTCCATCTCCTTCTGCTATGAATTCTTATATTCCCAGTACTAGTGATGTATTTACTTTGATTTTGCAGATGAAAGATCGTATGCAGCGGCAGGATGAAACTAATGAAAGGATCCTCAGGGAAATTGGAGATCTCAAAAGACAGAAGAAAACGGCAGAGGATCATTCCCCACTGATGCCCAAGTCTTTGAGCTTTGATACTCCAATGATTACTTCTCAGCCATCAGGAATTCCAGACGTGCAAATTATGGGAGAATCAAGAGGATTGCACCTCGGATCGACAGCAATGACTCAGGCATCTGGCTCACACTTTCAGCCGGCAGGATCCTATCCCCAGCATATGGGATCCCTCATGAATTCGGGAGCCTATCCGGGAGCACAGCAGTTTCAAGGATCCTACTTTGTTCCAGGATCATCCCAGGGTCAAGGATCCTACTTTGTTCCAGGATCATCCCAGGGTCAAGGATCCTCCTTCGTTTCAAGATCATCCCAGATACCAGGATCCTTCCAGATACCAGGATCCTTCCAGGTGCCAGGATCCCTAAAAAGTTTGCAAACAGGAAGTCTAGATGTCCATCAAGGGGACTTCATTCCAATGCAGACCATTGCTTCCACTGGTCCCTCCGTTGTTCCAGAATCCCAGCAATATGGATTCCCTAACTTGAACCCAATGGGAGGTAACACTTTAAATAATTATCCTACCACTAACCATGGATTCATGCAGGATACAGGTGTCAATCATGCTATGGCCAGGGAATTGCAGAAACTAAAAGATATGATCTCAAGTGTTCCAGGGGTAGTCAAGCCTATCCCAGAGATTGCAGATGGAAGCCATAAGGTATCTCGCTTTGCACCACCAATTTGTGATGCAGAGGTACCCAAAAGGTTCCATATCCCTACTATGAAGCTGTATGATGGTACAACGGATCCATATGAGCACATAGCACAATACAGGGAGAGGATGGAGATCAATCCTATCCCAGAAAAACTGAAAGAAGCATGCCTATGTAAAGGATTTGGATCCACTCTTACTGGATCAGCTCTTAAGTGGCTGCTAAGTCTTCCCCCCTACTCTATTACTTCATTTGCTAATTTAGTTAATTTATTCAATAACCAATTCTCTTGTAGTAGAAAATTTGAAAGATTAACCAGTGATTTATATAGGGTAACTCAAGGACATAATGAATCATTAAGGGATTACATAACTAAATTTAGTAAAGAATCCTTGGACATTCCCAACCTGGATATGGCTACGGCTGTTGAAGCCTTCAAAATGGGACTGCTTAAGGATTCATTATTCTATGATGATCTTGTTATGACACCATGCAGGAATTTAGATGAAGTAAGAACTCGGGCACTCAGGTTCATCCGGCTAGAGGATGACAAGAGGATCCAGAAGAGACAAGTAGGATCCTCAAAACAGGAGAAGCAAGGATCCTCCTTCAAGAACAACAAATTCAAATCCTACCATAGAAACGACAACCAGAATGTGCATGCTGTTGACCAAGAAGAGGATGATGAGGATTATCCTCCAATCTCAGAATATTGTTTTTCCGTTGATAATCATGAACTAATCCTTGCAATGCAGAATCTAGGTGAAAAAGCTAGGTGGCCCAGGAAGAATGATAAACCATCCGGGACTAAAGACAAGTCAAAATGGTGTGCATACCATGAGGATTTCGGGCATCTAACTGAAGAATGCATAGCTTTAAGAAAAGAGATTGGATATCTGTTAAGCAAGGGGCACCTAAAAGAACTGTTGGGAAGAAAAAAGCAAAGGACTCAGGATCCTGAAAGGATCCCTGAAAAGGCTCCAGCACCTCCGGCAAATGCACAAGTGATCAACTTTATTTCCGGAGGATCAGACATCTGTGGTACATCCTTCTCGGCGGCCAAAAGGCATGCAAAGGAGTCAAAAATGGATAATGGAGAAAGACCTATTAGAACATCAAGTGTCTCAGAGGGGAAAATGATAACGTTTGATGAGGATGATCGCATTAACATTCAGGATCCTCATCATGATAGTTTGGTTATTACTCTCTTTATCTCTAACCACTTTGTCTGCAGGATCCTTATCGATGGAGGAAGCTCAGTGAACATTATCCAGCTTGATGTTCTGAAGAAAATGGGTATTCCAGAATCAGACATCACACCAAGATCCTCCGTGCTTGTAGGATTCAGTGGGGAAACGAAGAAAACTCTGGGGGACATCAAACTCCCAATCTACGTGGAAGGATTACATAATTATCAAAAATTTTGTGTTATTGACTGTTTATCTTGTTGCAATGTTATCCTTGGCAGGCCCTGGATACATGATATGAAAGCAGTCCCATCCACCTATCATCAATGTGTGAAACTCCCTAGCCCATGGGGGATAATCAAGATCAACAGTGATCAGCAGGAGGCTAAGGATTGTTATACCTCATCCATGAAGCCAACCGCGAAGCCAAGGGAGCAATAGCAATTACAGTATCCTCCGAGGAATGTCTTGGAGGCAAGGGAACAAGATGTGGACGAAATCCTCTTGGATCCTAGTGATCCTGAATCAAAAATCTATATCGGATCAGGGATCCTTGGCAAGATGAAAGAAGACTTAATATCCTTCCTCAAAAGAAGAAAATCTACCTTTGCTTGGAAACATGAAGATATGACAGGTATATCTAAGGATATTATTACTCACAAACTTGGCATTGACAGGTCTATCAAACCAATCCATCAAAAAAGGAGGAAGTTTGCACCAGAAAGGAATGCCATTATCCAAGAAGAAGTAGAGAGACTACTTCGAGCAGGTATGATCAGAGAGGTAAAGTATCCAAAATGGTTAGCCAATGTGGTCGTTGTCCAAAAGAAAAACGGAAAGTGGAGGGTATGTGTCGATTTCACTGATTTAAATAAGGCATGTCCCAAGGATCCTTTCCCATTACCCCACATTGACTCCATGGTGGATGCAACAGCGGGGCATGAACTGTTGACCTTTATGGATGCATCATCTGGATTCCGACAAATTCAGATGGAAGCATCTGACCAAGAGGATACAGCCTTTATGACCCCAACAGGTTTGTATTGTTATATTGCCATGCCTTTTGGATTAAGAAATGCAGGTGCAACATATCAAAGGCTGGTGAATATGATGTTCAAAGATCAAATTGGACAAACTATGGAAGTATACATAGATGATATGGTAGTCAAATCAAAGAAAGCTGAGGATCACCTAAGGGATTTGGAAGAAGCATTTGATATCCTTGATAAATATAACATGAAGCTTAATCCTTCGAAGTGCCACTTTGGTGTTAAGGCAGGTAAATTCCTAGGATATATGGTAACTCAGAGAGGCATTGAGGCAAGTCTGGAGCAAATTAAAGCACTAGTAAACATCAAGTCCCCTGCCAATGCTAAGGATGTGCAAAGGCTAACAGGCAGGATAGCAGCTCTGAATAGGTTCATATCAAAATCCTCAGAAAAATGTAAAGAATTTTACGAAATCCTAAGGAAGAACAAGAAGTTTGAATGGACTGAGAAACATGAGAATGCTTTACAAGCCCTTAAAGAATATATGTCCTCAGCACCAGCATTATCAAAGCCCGAAAAAGGAGATGTGTTATCCTTATATTTGGCGGTATCCTCAACCGCTGTAAGTGCTGTCCTTGTTAAGGATCATGAAGGTACACAATATCCTATCTACTATGTAAGTAAGAGTTTACTTGATGCCGAATCCAGGTACTCACACCTCGAAAAAGTTATTCTTGCATTAATCATGGCATCAACTAAGTTAAGGCATTATTTTGAAACCCATACTATTGTTGTTAGAATTAACTTTCCAATTAAGAATGTCCTCAGGAAACCAGAGATGTCAGGAAGAATGGCTAAGTGGGCAGTAAAGCTTAGTGCCCATGATATAAGATATGAGCCAAGAACAGCCATTAAATCCCAAGCATTAGCTGACTTTGTGGCTGATTTCAGTAGTGATCTACAAAAAGAAGCAGAATTGGAGGTCCAACAGCTGGATGAGACCAAGGATCCTTGGATACTACACACTGATGGATCCTCAAATGTCAAGGGCACAGGGCTCGGGATACTACTAAAATCGCCACAGGGGGACATAATACCCCACTCCATAGCCTGTGAGTTCCAAGCAACTAACAATGAGGCTGAATATGAAGCCTTAATTGCTGGCTTGCAAATTGCTAAGGATATGGGGGTGAAATATCTTAAAGCATATGTAGACTCATTATTGATCACCAATCACTTTAATGGATCCTATGCTGTTAAAGGTGAAAAACTAACCAAATATTTAGAGATAGTCAAGGAATTGGCACTCTCTTTTGTCTCTTTCAGCTTAACACAGGTACCAAGGGAGGATAACACGGAAGCTGATGCATTGGCCAACTTAGGGTCATCCTTAAAGATTCCAGAAGATATAAGTATCCCTATCATCCATATCCTGGCTCCTGCCATTGAAAATCAGGTGGCCATGGAAATAGAAGAGGATACTGCAGTGGTCCCTAGTGAAGAAACTCAAACTTATTCAGGATCATGGATCTCACCAATTATGAGATACTTGCAATACGGGGAGATTCCGATGGGAGAAAATCCTAGAGCTTTCAGGACTAAGGTATCTCAATTCACAATCTTAAATAATGTGCTGTATAAACGATCTCTTGCAGGACCATATTTAAGATGTATCGTGTTAGGGCTGGATTTTTATTATAGGTGACCCTTACACATGATCCTAACCAGTGATCCTTGTTTCTTTGGCAGACAGTGATCCTCCGCAGAACTTCAGGATCAGGATCATGGGACATTATGGTGATCCTCATACTAACGGCCACTTCCGCTTAATACAATATTGTTTTGCAGGAACATCTAGCAGGATATGCTCCAGACATCATGATCCAGGGACGCGTCTTCAAAAATATGGCAAGAGCTTAATCGAAGAAAGACGTTGCACAGGATATGGAAACATGGCTTGATTCATGGGCAGCAATTTAGGCTAGATTGTCTTTATTTCTAAAGGGGTAATGAGCTGATAATTAGTCCTTTTACCTAAAATAAGTCACCTACACTTGTATAAATACCCCTCTTCCTCATTCGGAAGAAAACACACAACATACGACACAGCTCTCAAACACTTAGACACTCAGTGATCCTTGTACTCAGCTCATTACTATCCGAAGTTGTAACTACATTTTTATTATATTGAAGTTGGTGATCGGTAGTTGCCATCACCCGAGGTTTTTTATGCCGGAGATCATTCATTGATCAAGGGCTTTTTCCTCGTATAAATCATTGTGTCTTTGCATCTTTATCACAGAAGTGATCCTTTACTTTCATAGTCAACCAAGCATCATACCCCGTTTACATAAAGTTTGGTTACATTATCCTTGTGTGATTTTTGACCAAAACAGTTTGGCGCCCACCGTGGGGCAATTGGTGCTTCATTCATAAGAAAATCTTTTGTTCGAAATCATTTCAAAGAGTTACATGGCTTCATCATTGAAGAACACGTCCACGGCGATGTCTGCGGTCACCTCATCACAGATCACCTTGCCTCCTCCACCGGCAGGATCTCAGAAAAATACTGAGAAGAGATCAACTCCCACTTTCTCTAAACCTCTATCTTCTTCTGCTATGAATTCTTCTATTCCCAGTACTAGTGATGTATTTGCTTTAATTTTGCAGATGAAGGATCGTATGCAGCGGCAAGATGAAACTAACGAAAGGATCCTCAGGGAAATTGGAGATCTCAAAAGACAAAAGAAAGCGGCGGAGGATCATTCTCCACTGATGCCCAAATCCTTGAGCTTCGATACTCCAATGATCACTTCCCAGCCATCAGGGACCCCGGACGTGCAAATCATAGGGGATTCAAGAGGATCACATCTTAACTCGGCAGCAATGACTCAGACATCAGGCTCACATTTTCAGCCAGTAGGATCCTATCCTCAGTACATGGGATCCTTCATGAATTCAGGAGCCTATCCGGGGGCACAGCAGTTTCAAGGATCCTACTTTGTTCCAGGATCATTCAAGGGCCAAGGATCCTCCTTTGTTCCAGGATCATCCCAGGTTCAAGGATCCTCCTTTGTTCCAGGATCATCCCAGGTTCAAGGATACTCCTTCGTTCCCGGATCATCCCAGACACCAGGATCCTTCCAGATACCAGGATCCCTAAAAAGTTTGCAAACAGGAAGTCTAGATGTCCATCAAGGGGACTTCATTCCAATGCAGACCATTGCTTCCACTGGTCCCTCCATTGTTCCAGAATCCCAGCAATCTGGATTCCCTAACTTGAACCCAATGGGAGGTAACACTTTAAATAATTATCCTGCCACTAACCATGGATTCATGCAGGATACAGGTACCAATCATGCTATGGCCAGGGAATTACAGAAACTAAAGGACATGATCTCAAGTGTTCCAGGGGTAGTCAAGCCTATCCCAGAGATTGCAGATGGGAGCCACAAGGTATCTCGCTTTGCACCACCAATTTGTGATGCAGAGGTACCCAAAAGGTTCCATATCCCTACCATGAAGCTGTATGATGGCACAACGGATCCAGAGGAGCATATAGCACAATACAGGGAAAGGATGGAAATCAATCCTATCCCAGAAAAGTTGAAGGAAGCATGCCTATGTAAAGGATTCGGATCCACTCTAACTGGATCAGCTCTTAAGTGGCTGCTAAGTCTTCCCCCCTACTCTATTACTTCATTTGCTAATTTAGTTAATTTATTCAATAACCAATTCTCTTGTAGTAGAAAATTTGAAAAAATTAACTAGTGATTTGTACAGGATAACTCAAAATCATAATGAATCATTAAGGGATTATATAACTAAATTTAGTAAAGAATCCTTGGACATTCCCAACTTGGATATGGCTACGGCTGTTGAAGCCTTCAAAATGGGACTGCTTAAGGATTCATTATTCTATGATGATCTTGTTATGACACCATGCAGGAATTTAGATGAAGTAAGAACTCGAGCACTCAGGTTTATCCGGCTAGAGGATGACAAGAGGATCCAGGAAAGACAAGTGGGATCCTCAAAACCGGAGAAGCAAGGATCCTCCTTCAAGAGCAACAAATTCAAATCCTACCATAGGAATGAGAACAAGAATGTGCATGCTGTTGACCAGGAAGACGATGATGAAGATTATCCTCCAATCTCAGAATATTGTTTCTCCGTTGATAATCATGAACTGATCCTTTCAATGCAGAATCTAGGTGAAAAAGCCAGATGGCCCAGGAAGAATGATAAACCATCCGGGACTAAGGATAAATCCAAATGGTGTGCATACCATGAGGATTTCGGGCATCTAACTGAAGATTGCATAGCCTTAAGAAAAGAAATTGGATACCTGCTAAGCAAGGGGCATCTAAAAGAATTGTTGGGGAGAAAAAAGCAAAGGACCCAGGATCCTGAAAGGATCCCTGAAAAAGCTCCGGCACCCCCGGCAAACGCACAAGTGATTAACTTTATATCCGGAGGATCAGACATTTGTGGTACATCCTTTTCAGCGGCCAAAAGACATGCAAAAGAATAAAAAATGGATAATGGAGAAAGGCCTATTAGAACCTCAAGTGTCTCAGAAGGGAAGATGATAACATTTGATGAGGATGATCGCATTAACATTCAGGATCCTCACCATGATAGTTTAGTTATCACTCTCTTTATCTCTAACCATTTTGTCCGCAGGATCCTTATTGACGGAGGGAGCTCAGTGAACATTATCCAGCTTGATGTCCTGAAGAAGATGGGAATCCCAGAATCAGACATCATACCAAGATCCTCCGTGCTTGTAGGATTCAGTGGGGAAACGAAGAAAACTCTGGGGGACATCAAACTCCCAATCTACGTGGAAGGATTACATAATTACCAAAAATTTTGTGTTATTGACTGTTTATCTTGTTGCAACGTTATCCTTGGCAGGCCTTGGATACATGACATGAAAGCAGTTCCATCTACCTACCATCAATGTGTGAAGCTCCCTAGCCCATGGGGGATAATCAAGATCGACAGTGATCAGCAAGAGGCTAAGGATTGCTATACCTCATCCATGAAGCCAACCTCGAAGCCAAGGGAGCAATAGCAATTACAGTATCCTCCGAGGAATATCTTGGAGGCAAGGGAACAAGATGTGGACGAAATCCTCTTGGATCCTAGTGATCCTGAATCAAAAATCTATATCGGATCAGGGATCCTTGGCAAGATGAAAGAAGACATGATATCCTTCCTCAAAAGAAGAAAATCTACCTTTGCTTGGAAACATGAAGATATGACTGGTATATCTAAGGATATTATTACTCACAAACTTGGCATTGACAGGTCTATCAAACCAATCCATCAAAAAAGGAGGAAGTTTGCACCAGAAAGGAATGCCATTATCCAAGAAGAAGTAGAGAGACTACTTCGAGCAGGTATGATCAGAGAGGTAAAGTATCCAAAATGGTTAGCCAATGTGGTTGTTGTCCAAAAGAAAAACGGAAAGTGGAGGGTATGTGTCGATTTCACTGATTTGAATAAGGCATGTCCCAAGGATCCTTTCCCATTACCCCACATTGACTCCATGGTGGATGCAACAGCGGGGCATGAACTGTTAACTTTTATGGATGCATCATCTGGATTCCAACAAATTCAGATGGAACCATCTGACCAAGAGGATACAGCCTTTATGACCCCAACCGGTTTATATTGTTATATTGCCATGCCTTTTGGACTAAGAAATGCAGGTGCAACATATCAAAGGCTGGTAAATATGATGTTCAAAGACCAAATTGGAAAAACTATGGAGGTATACATAGATGATATGGTGGTCAAGTCAAAGAAAGCTGAGGATCACCTAAGGGATTTGGAAGAAGCATTCGATATCCTTGATAATTACAACATGAAACTTAATCCTTCAAAATGCCATTTTGGTGTAAGGGCAGGAAAATTCCTAGGATATATGGTGACTCAGAGGGGAATCGAAGCAAGTCCGGAGCAAATCAAAGCATTAGTAAATATCAAATCCCCTACCAATGCTAAGGATGTGCAGAGGCTGACAGGCAGGATAGCAGCCCTGAACAGATTCATATCGAAATCCTCAGAGAAATGCAGAGAATTTTACGATATCCTAAGGAAGAATAAGAAGTTCGAATGGACTGAGAAGCATGAGAACGCTCTACAAGCCCTAAAAGAGTATATGTCCTCAGCACCAGCATTAGCAAAACCGGAAAAAGGAGATGTGTTATCCTTATATCTGGCGGTATCCTCAACCGCTGTAAGTGCTGTCCTTGTTAAGGATCACGAAGGTACACAATATCCTATCTACTATGTAAGTAAAAGTCTACTTGATGCCGAATCCAGGTACTCACACCTCGAAAAACTTATCCTTGCATTAATCATGGCATCGACTAAGTTAAGACATTATTTTGAAACCCATACTATTGTTGTTAGAACTAATTTTCCAATTAAGAATGTCCTCAGGAAACCAGATATGTCAGGGAGAATGGCTAAGTGGGCAGTAAAGCTTAGTGCCCATGATATAAGATACGAACCAAGAACAGCTATTAAATCTCAAGCACTAGCTGACTTTGTGGCTGATTTCAGTAGTGATCTACAAAAAGAAGCAGAATTGGAGGTCCAGCAGCTGGATGAAACCAAGGATCCTTGGATACTACACACTGACGGATCCTCAAATATCAAAGGCACAGGGCTAGGGATCCTACTAAAATCGCCACAGGGGGACATAATACCCCACTCCATAGCCTGTGAGTTCCAAGCAACTAACAATGAGGCTGAGTATGAAGCCTTAATTGCTGGCTTACAAATTGCTAAGGATATGGGGGTAAAGTATCTTAAAGTTATGTAGATTCATTATTGATCACTAATCACTTTAACGGATCCTATGTTGTTAAAGGTGAAAAACTAACCAAATATTTAGAGATAGTCAAAGAATTGGCACTCTCTTTTGTTTCTTTCAGCTTGACACAGGTACCAAGGGAGGAGAACACAGGGGCTGATGCATTGGCCAACCTAGGATCATCCTTGAAGATTCCAGAAGATATAAGTATCCCTATCATCCATATCCTGGCTCCTGCTATTGAAAATCAGGTGGCCATGGAAATAGAAGAAGATACTGCAATGATCCCTAGTGAAGAAGCCCAATCTTATTCAGGATCATGGATCTCACCAATCATGAGATACTTGCAACATGGGGAGATTCCGACGGGAGAAAATCCTAGAGCTTTCAGGATTAAGGTATCTCAATTTACAACTTTGAATAATGTATTATATAAGCGATCTCTTGCAGGACCATATTTGAGATGTATCGAGGATCCTGAAATCAAGGAAGTATTGAAAGATTTCCATGAAGGAGATTGCGGAAACCACACTGGGGGCAGGGCATTATTCTCAAGGATCCTTAGAACAGGATACTACTGGCCAACCATGAAAAGGGATGCTGTAGAGTATGCTAAGAAATGTGATCCTTGCCAAAGGCATAGCAATATCCTCCATCAGCCAGCTGAATTTTTACACCCAATACCATCCTCTTGGCCATTCATGAGATGGGGAATGGATATAGTTGGCAAGCTCCCTAAAGCACCTGGTGGAAAAGTATTTATGCTTGCCATGACTGACTATTTTTCCAAGTGGATAGAAGCTGAAGCCTTCGCTCAAGTCAGAGAAAAGGAAGTCATATCCTTCATTAAAAGAAACATTATAACTAGATTTGGCATTCCCTCTGAAATTGTATGTGATAATGGCTCCCAATTCATTGGAAGCAGAACCACTAACTTTTGTGACAGTTGGGGAATCAAGATGATAACATCAACACCAGTTCATCCACAAGCCAATGGTCAAGCAGAATCATCCAACAAGATCATCATCAACAATCTGAAGAAGAAGCTAGGATCCAAGAAGGGGAAATGGGCAGAAGAGTTACCTTATGTGCTATGGGCTGATAGAACAACTCCCAAGAATGCCACTGGTCAAACACCTTTCTCTTTAGTATTTGGGGCAGAAGCAGTGATCCCAACAGAGATGGTGATCCCAACTGCTAGAACAATTGCTTGTGATCCTGAAGAAAATGCTGCAATCCTAGCTCAGGATTTGGATACTATTGAGGAAATCAGGGATCTAGCTAGAATAAGGATGGCAAGCTACCAACAAAGAATGGCTGGTGCCTACAACAAAAATGTCAGGATAAGGAAGTTCCAAGTCGGAGATATGGTGTTGAGAAAAGCATTTCAAAATACTATCAATCCTGCTGACGGGAAGTTAGCACCGAAATGAGAAGGTCCCTACTTGATTGAAGCTGAAGCAGGAAAGGGGGCATACAGGTCGCTAACCATGGAAGGAAACTTGTTACCAAGAGCCTGGAATGCTGTTCACTTAAAGAAATATTTCGTGTGAACATGATCCTTCATGCATGTGATCCTTACATTGAAGTATCCTTGAAGGATCCCGGAGATATCAGTGATCCTAACTCTGGTAATATGCTTATCCTGAAACTATTGCACTTTCTTATTTTTACATAAGGATAAGGATCATGTATCCTTCATCCTCTACTCACGAAACATTTGAGTTATGATAAGTTCAGGTATCTTCAGCATATCGTCAAAGATCTTCAAAAGCACCGCAGATCCTTGGGTCTAACCCCAGTTATCCTTGGGATTATCCCCAGTTTCCGCCAGCAGCGCCCGATGATCCTGATATAGTTCACGTCTTTGGGACCAGTACCCACGTCCGGGGCTGACAACCTCATCGTACTGGCTATATTTAGGATCCTCCGTATAATGGTAGACGTACCATACATCCGTTCCTAAGGTTTCTAACGTTTTCACGTTAGCTAAGGTTTTGACATTTTCATGTCACTAAGTTTGGATAGTCGCCAGTAAGGGCCATACTCCAGTTTACATACGATCCTTTGGGCTTGTCCCCAGTGATCCTCCGGGATCATCCCCAGTTATCCTTTGGGCTTGTCCCCAGTGATCCTCCGGGATCATTCTCGGTTATCCTTTGGGCATGTCCCCAGTTGCTAATTTATCTCTTACATTGGCTTAGTCCCAAGATATGTTCCATCTTTCAGGTTCTCGAAGTTAAACAAATAAGGACCCTTAATCCTTATCATCCATTGAAGTTTTACTTGTGGTTATCCCGATTGAAGGTTAGGATCCTAACTTGGATCCTCAGGTATGATCCTTGACTATTTTGATTATACTCATTATCCTAACCGACCCTTATACTTTGACAACCAAACCTATGATCCTTGAACTAAAATGCTTTGAATATTTTCGATATCAGGATATTTGATCTAGGATCATATCCTAAATTTATTAAAACATATTTTCAACTCTTGATAAATATACTACAAAGACAATTGAGAAAAAAGAGGATAATTAAAGGATAACGACACAAGATAAGCCAGAAAAGTTAAGTTATATTATTAAATAAAAGGATCATTAACCCTTTCAAAAGATTGTCAAAATTGCCAACCCACATTTCTACCAGCAAAACGTGGCCCGTCCACATGGGTTGGCAAAGGGTGTCCATTGTCTATGCGGTCTTAGCATTGTGCAGGAAAATTAAAGCGGCAGGATCACAAAGGCTTCATCCCCCAAACAGAGGATCCCTCCACCTTTTGCAATCCTACCTATTGTTCAAAGGATCCAGGATCCTTTACCCTAAAAACTATTGTTCGAAGATTACAAACCATAATTGTTCACAAACACCACTACCACAAAAAACCACTACCAATCCTAAAAAATTGGGCTCCGGCCTAGTCTCGAAATATCCATCATCGCCCAATCATGCAGCCTACACCTTCGCTGCTTCATCACCACCAGCATCTCCACCTTGATCCTTCTCAGCATCACCACCTTCCAGCATGGGGATCTCCTCAGCCTCATCCTCGTCCTCCAGGTCCGCCAGCCTTGCCTTCCAACCTTCAACGTCCCACGAGCTTTTGTCAAAGGTAGGATCCTGAGCCTCCTCAGCCATCTGAAGTTGTATCTTGTACATAGCAATTGCCGCGGAGACCTTAGCATCTTGGGTGATCTCCTGCTTCTCGTTATCCATATCGATCAACCTCTGAGCAGCCTCAGCCTTCATGACCCGGAGTTCCTTCTCAAGATCTCCTATCTTGAGATCCTTTAACACACCCATTTGCTGGAGATCGGCAATTTGGCTCTCCTGGTCCTCAACATGGCCAAGATAAGTCTCAATCTCGGCAAGTTTCTGCAAATAGGGAAATAAGGTAAGTTCAGAACCGGATGATCCTCGAAGAAACAGGATACACAAACAGGATATTCGAAACGGATGACCAACAGGGGCAGTGATCCTTACCTCATTCACGTAGTCAAGGAATTGCTGACGGAGGAGGGGAAATCCTTGGAGATCTTCAGAGGTTTTCCTCTTTTTTCCCTTGCCCCGGATAGACGCTTTGGGAGCTGATGCTAAAGGACTGGCAGCAGGAGCCTTCTTCTTCGAAGACGTAACATTGGCAAGATCACTTAACCCAAATTTAGAGGCAGATTTGACAGACCTGGCAGACTTTCCGGCACCTACACAATCAAAAAACAAGATAAGTTGCTTTATTAAACAATCCTACATATAATTTATTTTCTGTAAGGATACTTACTTGACATAGTGGCAGATGCAGAGGATACTTCTTGAGAATCTTGGACGGTAACCTGGAAACTTCTGACTTCAGGATTAAGCTTTTTAAAAGCTAGAACTCTCTCTTTTGCAGCAGGGCTTAGTTTCAGATGAGCAATGGATATAGCTGCACAAGAAATAAATGTTAGTGATCCTCATTATATGAGACAAGGCTGACAATGATCCTTAGAGGATCCTCTATCCTACCATGAGTGGCCCATTCTTTGGGCAGATCCTTCCCATCCGGGATGGAATCCCTTCTAACAAAGAAAAAACGACGCTTCCAGTTGGTATCATTCTTGGTGACCTTGAAGACAGGGTGATCCTCCCCGGCTTTCCGTTTCAGCAGATACCGGTAAGAGCCAAAAGTGGTAAGATCGTAAAACTCGGCCAACTCCGTCATCCCCAAATCAATCCCTCTCTGCTCAATGATCCTTTCGAAGGTATACAGAACCCTCCAGATCATCGGCATAACTTGGATATAAGAGATGCCGGTTAAAGAAAAGAAGGATTGGGTGAAGGATGGAAAAGGATATGAATACCCTATGGTGAATGGAGTAGCAGGAAAAGCCACCCAGGTATCCGAAACAGAATCACTCAGAGCGGTAGGTGTGAAGGACTTGAAAACCGCATTCGCCGGGAAACAATGACGAATTCTGTCTATGTGAACATCAGTAAAACAACACCTCTCCGTAGGAGAATCTTTGATAATCCCCTGGCTTTTTAAGGGACTATCCTTCTTAGAATCCTTGTGTGGAGGATTCCGGAGCAACATGTTTATGACAAGACGGAAACAGAGTAGAAGCAAAAAACAGAGCAAAGGGAAGGAAGAAGGGAAAGAGAGAAGAAGAGGATACCTGATCAAGTCTTCGGTTGTGATTATAAAGGGAAGATACCTCGAATTTAAATACAGAATGATCCTAACCCTATCTCCTATTTATAATGACGATTTGCAGGGATTGTCACATCTGTGACGTAACTATCACAACGGCTAGTCCATGTGTAACGGCTAGTTATCCGGAATCGCCCGTTAGAGATAAGATCAAAACAAAATATAACTCGTCTATTTACAATTAACTCCTTATATTTTGGGGGCAATTGTTAGGGCTGGATTTTTATTATAGGTGACCCTTACACATGATCCTAACCAGTGATCCTTGTTTCTTTGGCAGACAGTGATCCTCCGCAGAACTTCAGGATCAGGATCATGGGACATTATGGTGATCCTCATACTAACGGCCACTTCCGCTTAATACAATATTGTTTTGCAGGAACATCTAGCAGGATATGCTCCAGACATCATGATCCAGGGACGCGTCTTCACAAATATGGCAAGAGCTTAATCGAAGAAAGACGTTGCACAGGATATGGAAACATGGCTTGATTCATGGGCAGCAATTTAGGCTAGATTGTCTTTATTTCTAAAGGGGTAATGAGCTGATAATTAGTCCTTTTACCTAAAATAAGTCACCTACACTTGTATAAATACCCCTCTTCCTCATTCGGAAGAAAACACACAACATACGACACAGCTCTCAAACACTTAGACACTCAGTGATCCTTGTACTCAGCTCATTACTATCCGAAGTTGTAACTACATTTTTATTATATTGAAGTTGGTGATCGGTAGTTGCCATCACCCGAGGTTTTTTATGCCGGAGATCATTCATTGATCAAGGGCTTTTTCCTCGTATAAATCATTGTGTCTTTGCATCTTTATCACAGAAGTGATCCTTTACTTTCATAGTCAACCAAGCATCATACCCCGTTTACATAAAGTTTGGTTACATTATCCTTGTGTGATTTTTGACCAAAACATATCGAGGATCCTGAAATTGAAGAAGTGTTGAGAGACTTCCATGAAGGAGATTGTGGAAACCACACTGGGGGCAGGGCATTGTTCTCAAGGATCCTTAGAACAGGATACTACTGGCCAACCATGAAAAGGGATGCTGTAGAATATGCTAGGAAATGTGATCCTTGTCAAAGACACAGCAATATCCTTCATCAACCAGCTGAATTACTACACCCTATACCATCCTCTTGGCCATTCATGAGATGGGGGATGGATATAGTTGGCAAGCTCCCTAAAGCACCCGGTGGAAAAGTATTTATGCTTGCCATGACTGACTACTTCTCTAAATGGATAGAAGCTGAAGCTTTTGTTCAAGTCAGAGAAAAAGAAGTTATATCCTTTATCAAAAGAAACATTATAACAAGATTTGGCATTCCCTCTGAAATTGTATGTGATAATGGTTCCCAATTCATTGGAAGCAGAACCACTAACTTTTGTGACAGTTGGGGAATTAAGATGATAACATCAACACCAGTTCATCCACAAGCCAATGGCCAAGCAGAATCATCCAACAAGATCATCATCAACAATCTGAAGAAGAAGTTAGGATCCAAGAAGGGGAAATGGGCAGAGGAGTTACCTTATGTGCTATGGGCTGATAGAACAACTCCCAAGAATGCCACTGGTCAAACACCTTTTTCTTTAGTATTTGGGGCAGAAGCAGTGATCCCAACAGAGATGGTGATCCCAACTGCTAGAACAAGTGCTCGTGATCCTGAAGAGAATGCTGCAATCCTGGCTCAGGATTTGGATACTATTGAGGAAATCAGGGATCTGGCTAGGATAAGGATGGCAAGCTACCAACAAAGAATGGCTGGTGCTTACAACAAAAATGTTAGGATAAGGAAGTTCCAAGTCGGAGATATGCAGGAAAGGGGGCACACAGATTGCTAACCATGGAAGGAAACTTGTTACCAAGAGCCTGGAATGCTGTTCACTTAAAGAGATACTTTATGTGAACATAATCCTTCAAGCATGTGATCCTTATATTGAAGTATCCTCGAAGGATCCCGGTGATGTCAGTGATCCTTACTCTGGTAATGTCCTTATCTTAAAACTATTACATTTCCTTACTTTTTACCAAAGGATAAGGATCCTGTATCCTTCATCCTCTTCTCACGAACCATTTGAGTTATGATAGTTCAGGTATCTACGGCATATCATCAAGAATCTTCAAAAGCAACGCAGATCCTTGGGCTTGTCCCCAGTTATCCTTGGGATTATCCCCAGTTTCCGCCAGCAGCGCACGATAATCCTGATATAGTTCACGTCTTTGGGACCAGTACCCACTTCCGGGGCTGACAACCTCATCGTACTGGCTATACCCAGGATCCTCCGTATAATGGTAGACGTACCATACATCCGTTCCTAAGGTTTCTAACGTTTTCACGTTAGCTAAGGTTTTGACATTTTCATGTCACTAAGTTTGGATAGTCGCCAGTAAGGGCCATACTCCAGTTTACATACGATCCTTTGGGCTTGTCCCCAGTTATCCTTTGGGCTTGTCCCCAGTTATCCTTTGGGCTTGTCCCCAGTGATCCTCCGGGATCATCCTCAGTTATCCTTTGGGCATGTCCCCAGCTACTAATTTATCTTTTACAATGGCTTAGTCCCAAGATATGTTCCATTTTTCAGGTTTTCGAAGATTAAACAATTAAGGATCCTTAATCCTTATTATCCATTAAAGTCTTACTTATGATTATCCCGATTAAAGGTTAGGATCCTAACTTGGATCCTCAGGTATGATCCTTAACTATTTTTTAATTTCATTATTCATTTGAATAACCCTTAGACCTTGACAACTGAACCTATGATCCTTAAAATAAACTACCTTGAAAATTTTCAATTATAGGATATTTGATCCAGGATCATATCCTAAATCTCTTGAACATGGTTTGCTTAATTATTGTTACAAATATATTTCTAAAACAATTGGAAACTAAAAAGATAAATAGAGGATAACAACACAGGATAAGCCAGAAAGATTAAGGTTATATTATTAACAAAAGGATCTTTAACCCTTGCAAAAAGTTGTCAAAATTGCTAACCCACATTTCTACCAGCAAAACGTGGCCCGTCCACATGGGTTAGCAAAGGGTGTCCATTGTCTTTGCGGTCTTAGCATGTGCAGGAAATTAAAAGCGGCAGGATCACAAAGGCTTCATCCCCCAAACAGAGGATCCCTCCACCTTTTGTAATCCTACCTATTGTCCAAAGGATCCAGGATCCTTAACCCTAAAAACTATTGTTCAAAGATTACAAACCATAACTGTTTCAAACCACAAACAAACCACTACCAAACTCAAAAAATTGGGCTCCGGCCTAGTCACAAATATCCATCATCGCCCAATCATGCAGCTCACACCTTCACTGCTCCATCACCACCAGCTTCTCCACCTTGATCCTTCTCAGCATTACCTCCCTCCAGCATTGGGATCTCCTCTGCTTCGTCCTCATCCTCCAGCTCTGCCAATCTTGCCTTCCAAGCCTCCACGTCCCATGAGCTCTTGTCAAAGGCAGGATCCTGAGCCTCCGCAGCCATTTGTAGTTGTATCTTGTACATAGCAGTTGCGGCAGAGACCTTGGCATCCTGGATGATCTCCTGCTTCTCGCCATCCATGTCATTTAGCCTTTGAGCAGCCTCATCCTTTGTAGCCCGGAGTTCCTTCTCAAGATCGGCTATCTTGAGATCCTTTAACACGCCCATTTGTTGGAGGTCGGCGATTTGGCTCTCCTGATCCTCGACGTGGCCAAGGTAGGTCTCAATCTCAGCAAGTTTCTGCAAAAGAGAAAAAAGGTAAGTTCAGGATCAAGTGATCCTCAAAAAAGGCAGAATAACAAGCAGGATATTAGAGAAGGATAACCAACAGGGGCAATGATCCCTACCTCATTGACATAGTCAAGGAACTGTTGGCGGATCAGGGGAAATCCTTGGAGATCCTCGGAAGTCTTCCTCTTCTTTCCCTTACCCCTAATGGATGCTTTAGGGGCTGAAGCGGAGGGACTGGCAGCAGAAGTCTTTCTCTTCGAAGACTTGACGTTGGTGAGATCATCTATCCCAAACTTGGAGGCAGACTTGGCAGATTTGGCACACTTCCCAACACCTACACAATCAAAACAAGATAAGTTCCCTTACTAATTAAACAATCTAGCATATAACTTACTTTTTACAAGGATACTTACTTGACATAGTGGCAGATGCGGAGGATACTTCCTGTGAATCTTGGACGGTGACTTGGAAACTTCTGACCTCAGGATTGAGCTTTTTAAAAGCTAAGACTCTTTCTCTTGCAGCAGGGGTTAACTTAAGATAAGCAATGGATATAGCTGCACAAAAAAAATAAAAAAGACGTTAGTGATCCTCATCATATGAGACAAGTCTGATAGTGATCCTTCCAGGATCCTCTACCCTACCATGAGTGGCCCATTCCTTGGGCAGATCCTTCCCATCTGGGATGGTATCCCTTCTAACAAAGAAAAAGCGACGCTTCCAGTTTGTGTCATTCTTAGTAACCTTGAAGACAGGGTGATCCTCCCCAGCTTTCCGTTTTAGCAGATATCGGCAAGAACCGAACGTGGTAAGATCATAAAGTGCGGCCAACTCTGCCATCCCCAAATCAATTCCCTTCTGCTCGATGATCCTCTCGAAGGTATACAGGACCCTCCAGATCATCGGCATAGCTTGGATATAAGATATGTCGGTTAAAGAAAAGAATGATTGGGTAAAGGCTGGAAAAGGATACGAATACCCTATGGTGAACGAAAGGCCACCCAGACGTCTGAAACAAAGTCGCTCAAAGCAGTAGGTGTGAAGGATTTGAAAACAGCATTCGCCGGAAAGCAATGACGAATCCTGTCTACATGAGCATCAGTAAAGCAACATCTCTCCGTAGGAGAGTCCTTGATGATCCCTTGGCTTTTTAGGGGACTGCTCTTCTTGGAATCCTTATGTGGAGAATTTCGAAGCAACATACTCGTGGTGGAACAGAAACAGAGTAAAAGCAGAAAAAACAGAGCAAGAGAAGGAAGAAAGGAAAGAGAGAAGAAGAGAATACCTGGTCAATCTTCAGTAGCGATTATAAAGGGAAGATATCTCGAATTTAAATGCAGAGTGATCCTAACCCTATCTCCTATTTATAATCATGATTTGCAGGGATTGTCACATCTATGACGTAAGGGTTACAACGGCTAGTTCGATATTAACGGCTAGTTATCCGAGTCATTCGTTGCAGATAAGATCAGAGCAAAATATAACTCGTTTATTTACAATAAACTCCTTATATTTTGGGGGCAATTGTTAGGGCTGGATTTTTATCATACGTGATCCTTATACGTGATCCTAACCAGTGATCCTTGTTTCTTTGGCAGACAGTGATCCTCAGCAGGACTTCAAGATCAGGATCATGGACCATTGAAAGGATCCTCATGCTAACAGTTACCTTTGTGTAATACAACATTATTTTGCAGGAACATCTAGCAGGATACGCTCTTAGCATCATAATCAAGGGACGCGTCTTCACAATTATAGCACGAGCTTAATCAAAGATAGACGTTGCAAAGGATATGGAAACTTAGCTTGATTTAAGGGCGGCAATTTAGGCTAGATTGTCTTTTATTTCTAAAGGGGTAATGAGCTGATTATTAGTCTTTTTACCTAAAATAGGTCACCTACACTTGTATATATAACACTCTTCCTCATTCGGAAGAACACACAACACAACTCTCACACGCTTAGACACTCGAAACTATAGTGATCCTTGTATTCAGCTCATTATCATCCGAAGTTGTAACTATATTTTTCTTATATTGAAGTTGGTGATCGGTAGTTGCCATCACCCGAGGTTTTTTATGCCGGAGATCATACATTGATCAAGGGCTTTTTCCTCGTATAAATCATTGTGTCTTTGCATATTTCTCATAGAAGTGATCCTTTACTTTTATAATTAACCAAGCATCATACCCCGTTTACATAAAGTTTGGTTACATTATCCTTGTGTGATTTTTGACCAAAACAGTAATATAAAGAGAGAATTGATATGTGTCTTATGAAAGTTATGAATCACTGGATACTAAAAGTTTACATGAAAGTCCCTCAAGGATTTAATTTATTAAAATCATGTAAAATAAGTTCTCGAGAATGATATGATCGTTGTATACAGATTCATATTTGAATACGTTGAATATAATTGGAACTCTTGATGAGTATCCTAAAGCATTTATGTGCTTATAAGGTTAAGTGGAAACATCTTATGGATGTAATTCTTGTGCACCAATAAACATACATAAAATATGTTGGTGCAGTCATCTGTCGACTACGTCTAATGTCGAGTCCGGGTTACGATGCGGGTCTGGTCAAGCATGATGTCATCATGTTTAATGATGACATCATGTGACATCATCATTATGCTATTATCATCATCAACAACAAACGACAACATACTATTAAAATTGCAAAAGTCTTTATACCAAGATGATGTTGATTGGACCAACATGAGGACCAATGAGATGTTGCCATTATAAGGTCAAATTAAATGAAGAGCTCAAGAGTCAAAAGGATGAAAGACAGTCAACATGATGGAACCGCGTTTATGAACATGGTGGAACCGCCTATTCGGACACATGTGGAACCGCCTTTACGGTTAAGTGTTGGAACCGCCTTTACGGCATGTCATTTGGAGCGATTCCAAGCTAGTATATATAGGTTCATTGTTGAGTTCATTTGTAACGGTTGTTCAGAATTAATACCGAGGTGCTGCCGGTATTTCCTCTTACTGTAATCGTTGTAATATCAATATACGAGAGGATTAAAGTGTGAAACAAGCTGTGTATATGTTCGTTTCTTTGTTTCCGCCGCTGAAACGGATTTGAGCTCTTCCGAACGACTCATTTAGGTCGAAGTCCGATCCTACAATTGGTATCAGAGCCAAGGAGGAGGAGATCTCGCATATACAGCTCGTTTTCATCATTTTTTCTACTTCTACACCTTTCTTTTTCGAAAAACGCAACTTTTTACGGTCAAAATTGCTTCAAATTTACATATTGTGTGCGGAATGATGATTTAACAAAGCCTGGAAAGTTTCAGACCTTAATTCGGCTTAATTTTGGTTAAAATTGAATTTTCGCTCTAAAAGCGGTTCGGCTGACGTCATTTCTGGAACCGCTCGAAATATCATCTGGAACCGCTCGAAATATCATCTGGAACCGCTCGAAACACCGTCTGGAACCGCTCAAAGTTACATACTTGAACCGCTCAAAAGTGTAAAGTGCATGAACCGCTCAAAACTTTCACTCATGGATCGCTCATATGTCAGAAACATATGAACCGCTCATTATACCTACCTGGATCGCTCATAGGAACGTCCTTGAATCGCTCAAAAGTATAACATACGTGGACCGCTCTTAATTGAACCGCTCATTTGTTCATATCATATACGTGGATCGCTCTTAAGGATTTTATCACCACCCAATTATTGTGTATTTGACAGATCATTAAAAACAAAAATTAACCGCCTCCTTTAGACTTGAGATTCAATCCCATGTGCACCTTTTAAAAACCACCGCCCCATTGACCAAATAACCCACTATAAGTTGCCGCTCATAAACAGTTGCCGCCTAATCTGCCCAATCAAAGCCCATTCACCAAATACTTTTAAGTACATTGTTGCATGCTATAATCCACCGCCCACTAGCATTTATAGGCCCAATCGGTTTTTTTTTAAAAAAAGGAAAGGAAAACCAAATCATTTGTCGTCCAAATATTTTGTCAAAGTTTATTTGAAATTTGAAATTTATTTCCAGTTCAGTTGTTTGAGTTCGATTTCGTTCCAGATTGTGTGTTTTTGCCAGGTCATTGAAAAGGTCAAAGCTGTCCGCACAGTTGGTCAACGTTTAGTTCACTCAGTTTGTCAATCTTCAAATTCGCACAGAATTGATCATCAGTTCGAGTACCAGTTCGCTTCTATTAATTGATAATACCGTAAACTGATTGTGTTGTTTGTTTGTCTTTCAGGTATTTTCCCGAAGCATTACTGTATTGCTCGAAGTATTATCTGATTCTTGAAGAATGGATTCTGATTTTTATAACGCTTTTGCTACTCCGACCTCGATTACCCAAAGTGCTTTGATTGAAAATGAAACCGGAACGTCTCAGAAGCCACCGAAACTGATGGATATTGATGATTACAACGTGTGGTCAGAACGATTCGGAAATTGGGTTGAAGCTTATCATCTTGATGCATGGGAACACACCGAGGAACCATATGTTAAACCAGTTAAAAATGGTGTGCAACTAACACTTCGAGAGATGAGTACAGATGAGAAAAAGAAGTATCGAGATGAAAAATTAATGGTCAGTCTACTTCAGCAAGCGATAAAAGAAGATATCTTGATTTTGCTTCAACACGATGGAACTGCATATTCGATTTGGACAGAATTGGAAGCAAAGTTTACAGGAAGTGATGACATGTTAAAGAACAAAATGTCTCTCATGAAGAAAGAATTTGACTTGTTTAGGGGATTAAAAAATGAAACCACCAAACAAATTATTGATCGATACTGTAATTTGGTGAGAAATATGACAAAGTTAGGTGTTAAGAAAGATACTGATGAATTAATTGAAAAACTTGCAGATGCACTTCCATATGAAATCTGGGGAACATTCTTGATGATGCTGAAGTCTAACAAAGTGGAATACAAAAAGATGAAACTCGGAGACTTCATAAAGCATTTAGAAGCCCAAGAGATGGAGCAGAGAAAGATCGCTAGGATGAAGAACTACGATGGAGAGCAGGATATCAGTCTGTACTACAAGCATGGTGCTACTGATTCAACAAAGTTTTCACCTAAGATCGAAACTGCCTACAGCGTTAAAGATTCTACTGAAGTGAAGACATCTCAGGGATCAAGCAGCAGCACAAGATTTTCATCTTTTGATCCTAACATCTCTGTAACAAAGAGTGGTAGAAAACTTCAGTGTAACATTGTGTTGAGTCTTGAAAATGATCAAGATTACTCTGAAGATATTGCTAAAAACCAAATGTCTTTGTTAGGGATGATTCTAGAATCTTATAGTTGTTTTGTTGCAGGAAAGATCGGTAATCCAATGCTCACGAAAGAGGATTACGATCAAATTGATGCTGAAGAAATGGAGTTGATGGATATAAAATGGTGTATGGCGAGTGTGATGAGACGTGCCGAAAAGTTCAAACAAATTACTGGCCGTGATGATTTTCGTGATACGAATGTTTCAGCTTTAGGTTTTGACAAATCTAAAGTTACATGTTTTCGTTGCAGGGAGAAGGGGCATTTCAAGAGGGAATGCAAAAACCGTGAAGCTACCGGTGCCCAGAATCCTTTCGGAAACAATGATTATCACAAGAAGGCCATTTATCATCAAATCACACAACCAGCACAGCAGCATCAGGCACAAACAGCTCATGGAAGAGACGTGGTTGAAAAAAGGGCATGTGTTGTTAGTCAGGGAAAATATGATAATTTTACCTGGGAAAAATATCTTCCGAAAGAAAGCAAAGTATGTGTAGCTGAACAAAATGATGAGAAGTTGGCTGAAGGATTTACTTGGAATGATTTCTGTACAGATCAAGACTTTATGGCCAAAAATACTTCTCATGCTTTCTTTGCTAATGCTTATGATTTGAAATGTGCAGAAAGATGCAGAAAAGTCATGGAAGCTGCTGAAGAGAGACGAAGAAAGATTCAAGAGGAGGCTGAAGAGGAAGAGAGATTGAAGGAAGAAGCAAAAGCTGAAAAATTGAGAAGAGCTCATTTTTTAAATTCAGGCAGGACAGTGAAAGAAGTTCCTGAATTTGAAATTAAAGTGGATGCTGAACCGGTCATGGTCCAAGAAAAGTGCATGAACTGTGATTCGCTGATCAAGCAGAGCAATGAGCTGTTGCACAACATTCACAAGTTAAAAGAATCGTATGACACAATGAACAGAGAAATCAACAAATACACAGCTGGTGGTGAACAAGCTGAAGCTATGAATACTTTGAAGATAGCATATCTGAGACAGCTTGATACGGCGAACTATAACATAAAGAAATGTGCAGATCTCGAGCTTCAGTTAGCGACACAAAAGATAGAAACTGAGAAAGTCAAGAAATTATTGGACAGCTACTCATGTTCTTCTTTTGTTGTTGACAGGATTTATCCGGTGGTGAAAGATTTGAAGACCTTTGAAGAAGTGAAGATTGGTGAAGAAGAACAATCCGTGACAAAAGATGAAGAAAAAGTGAAAGCTTCTGGTAAGAAACCGAGTGTATCTTACAACAGATGTCCGTCCCCAGTCGAAAATGGATATTCACCCCGAAATCCTAATTCAGAAAGAGTCAATAAAGCAATCAATCTGAAATGGGAGTCTGGGCTGTCGGATAACTTGCCAGAAAGTATCGATGTCACGTACACATCATCAGACACTGATCATGAGTCAAAGTTGATAAAAAGTGTGGTCGATCAGGTGTTAGACAAAGATGACAATGAGGAGTCAAAATCCGAGTCAAAGTCTGAGTCTAGTGCGTCAAAGCAAACAGTCAAAAAGGACAAACGGGTTTATGACAAAGAGTTTTTAATTTCGAAATCTAATTTGAATGATGAATCAGTCAAAGTAGCATATACTTTGAAGGGTTCTGACAAATTATATTCAGATGAAAGTTTTCCAATAAGAAGTGTCAGAATTGAAATGATTCAAAAGGTTTTCAAAATCACAGAAATTAATATTTCTGAAATAAAAGATTTTAATCTTAACGGAAAACCTAAACAGTACACTTCAAGAGATCAACAAAGAATTAACAAGAAAATGGGTTACAATTGTGGTTATAGTTTTCAACAGAAATCAAACCATAATCGTAATTTCAAAAAGAAAGGTCTCGGTTTTATTCCACCGAAAAACTATAAAAATGAAAAATTTTATAAACAAAAAAATGTGTTTGTTTCAGGGAAAACTTCGGAAGCTGAAAAAGAAAAATTATTCAGAAATCAGACAAATCAGGAATTCCTTGCCAAGAAGCAAGAAGAACCAAAGAAGACCGAAGTTCTAAAGAAGGTTGAAAAGAGATCCTGTTTTCAGTGTAAAGCTGTTGGTCATCTTGCGAAAGATTGTCCAATGACATTCAGACCAAAACAGGAAATCTCAAGAAAAATGAAAGACAAAGTTGTTGAAACGACTGAACTATCAACCCGGAAGTTTACAGGATTTGAGAATTCAACTTATGAAAAAGGAGAATCTTCAAAGAGTGCTTCCAAACGCATAGCCAAAGAATCAAATCAGAAATGGGTTGTGAAAGGTTCAGGTAACAGTTCTGGTGATGAATCTGATTCCATAAAATCAGAGGAGCCATGTGTTGAAGGAAAGGTTGTAAAGAAAACTCCGAAAGTGGACGATGTGAATTTTCCGCCACTACATGCTAAAAATTACAAATCTAAAATTGGAAAAGTTGATGTTCCAAATCAATTTTATTCAGACAAAAAGAAAATTGATGTTGGAAAAACTTTCAACGGCAATGTGAAACGCATCTTTGGAAGAATGGCCAGTGGTAAGGCCCAAAGCATTCAGGAGTTTTATGCTTCCAAAGGATGGGTTTACAAGTCGGTTGAAAAGAGGGATGAAAATGATGAGGTTACACCCAAGGATGGTCAGGCTTGGGTGGATATATTTTTCCAAGAATAAAATCCTGACTTGCCGGAGATCCCAAGATGGTATTGCGGATCATGAATCGGCATCTTTCTAAATCTGTTTGTGTAGTTGCAGGACTTGCCGGAACTCCCAGGTTTGTAAGCGAGGAGTAGGAATCGGCATCTTGAGAATTCAACCTAAAGATGGTAATTGGTTGAAAAACAGGTTTGAAGAGCTTGAATTGCTAAACTTACAAGTGGTTGTATGGTAGTAATTGGTGTAGATCTTACAAGTGGTTAAATCAGGGTCATTAAATTGGACTTGATTTAATTATCATTCAAGAATTTGGTAAACAAAGTGATGATTTGAACCCCATTTTACAAAAGATAAAAACAACTAAGCTTATTTTCCGGAAAAACCATTCTGATTAAAACAAACTTAAGTGTTTTGAAATCATTATGGGAAAATAGTTTGTTGTGAGGGGGAGTTCTGATTGTTTAAGCCAAACGGATGGAGAATTGAAGTGTTTTGATATCAGTTGTCATGTTCTGTACAGTTTGTTTTCAATTTTCTTTAGATGTATTTGAATTTTAGGGGGAGTAAGAATTTTTAGAAAATCCAAAAACATCAGAAAATTTGAAAAAGCCAAAAACATGATAAAATCAAAAATGAGTTTTGTTGCATAAAAGAGGAAATGATAGTGCATCAGTGGACTATCACAACACGCTAAAGAATTGGAAAGTCAAAATGTGATAAACGATCTTACTGCGGATGTGTCAGTAGATTTTCGCACATTTAGTAAATTGAAACGAGATATAAACCTAAATCAAACTTGCTTAATTCGTGGGTAACTATTCTTGGATATATGGGTAACCCCCGAAATCTTGTTTGAAAGGTCCCGTATTCTGAGATACTAGGTCTTTATACTCAGTGATATCTGGGGTATTATCCCGGGACTTCTGCTGTATGGAAGTACTGACCTAGTCCCCGGATAATACTTTTTGCAAATGCTTGAAAAAGCGCCGCCCTCAGCATGCTAATGAAACAATAAAATTGATAGTCGCTGCTGTTGAAATGCAAAAAGATCCTCTAAAGGGGACCCACCAAAAGTCGAGCCGTCATCTCTCTGCTGAACGGAAGTTCTGACCTGAGCTCTCACGGTTTCGCATTTAACCCCTTTACAGATATCATCTGTGGTATACTCACCTGTAAGACTGAATATTTGGGATCTGGATACGGGAGTATATTCAAGTGGAGTGATACACAATTAAGTTTAAGTCTCTAAAACATTAATATCGTATCTCGAATCGATTGAAATTTGTGTTGAAAATTTAAGTGGACAAATATACTGACAATCTAGGTAAATTGTTTAGAACTTAGTATGTTTAAAGCTTAATGGTGTTGGTGATTTGTCTCAAAACTGATATGATCCTCTTGCACGAGCTCACAAAAAATATTGTTTGTAAATAGTTTATTTCTGCATTTTAGTTTCTTTATTTCAAAATACAAAAAGATTTTTGGTGTGTTTTAGCATAAATTTTTGAAAATTCAAAAAGATTTTCGACAACTGATGTTGAATAGCTGATTTTCAAAATTTCGAGTGCTAAACATGATGAGCAATTCTTGAGAGGGAGTGTGTGTGTGAAATTAAAATGTTTTCATAATCTAACCTTTTCAAGTGGTTCATCACAATCTGTGTATGTTTTGAATGAGAATCTGGATTGGTGCAAGTTCATATGTTTGATAAATATATGTGAAAGAAATTTACTCTGAGGTAGAGTTTTTACAGGAAAACCAGACATCGATCCTGAAGATGTTGCTGAAGATCAAAGGAATGCCAGCAAATCGAGAGGGGGAGTCTGAAGATAGAGAGAGAGAAGTCCAAAGACTGATAAAGACTGAAGTCGTTGAAGACTCGACACTCAAGACTCGTCAACATCTGAGGGGGAGTCTGTTGGTGCAGTCATCTGTCGACTACGTCTAATGTCGAGTCCGGGTTACGATGCGGGTCTGGTCAAGCATGATGTCATCATGTTTAATGATGACATCATGTGACATCATCATTATGCTATTATCATCATCAACAGCAAACGACAACATACTATTAAAATTGCAAAAGTCTTTATACCAAGATGATGTTGATTGGACCAACATGAGGACCAATGAGATGTTGCCATTATAAGGTCAAATTAAATGAAGAGTTCAAGAGTCAAAAGGATGAAAGACAGTCAACATGATGGAACCGCGTTTATGAACATGGTGGAACCGCCTATTCGGACACATGTGGAACCGCCTTTACGGTTAAGTGTTGGAACCGCCTTTACGGCATGTCATTTGGAGCGATTCCAAGCTAGTATATATAGGTTCATTGTTGAGTTCATTTGTAACGGTTGTTCAGAATTAATACCGAGGTGCTGCCGGTATTTCCTCTTACTGTAATCGTTGTAATATCAATATACGAGAGGATTAAAGTGTGAAACAAGCTGTGTATATGTTCGTTTCTTTGTTTCCGCCGCTGAAACGGATTTGAGCTCTTCCGAACGACTCATTTAGGTCGAAGTCCGATCCTACAAAATACATGTACTCGGTGATTATGGCATTTCAATTATAGTGTACAAACATGGTACAATATGGATCTTATAAATGAAGCAAGTGTTCAAAATATCCTTGCATATAATATAGAAATCAATAAGGTGGTTAATGTAACAGAACCCCTAAAAAGTATATGCAAATATGTTGTTCAAAGTGAAAGAAGTTTGTGAATGATGGTAAATGCCTGAGGTATTGGTTTCAAAACCTTACGAATGTATCTTTATAAATTTTGAAAAGAGATTATGGAATAAGGGAGTTGGGTTGAGTGTCATACAACTCATGATATGTTATGATAAAGAGCAATATAAGTCTGATATTATTATCCATCTTTATCAAAAGTCCTCTCATAAAAGTTCACTATAATAGCAATTTACAGTGATGATGTCTAAGTTGCTCTACCTTAAAGTACGTTAAAGATTGTTCAGTCACGTGTTATAAGAATGACTATTATCATCTCTTACCAAAGTAGAGATTCTCAGTCTATAAGCACCATAGTTATGCATATGTGCATTAATATGTCTTGATATATATGGCTGATTATAATATCTTCCATTTCAACTTATTGTCATGATATAGCCTGTGTTGAGCGATGAGACACTGGAATGAGTTAAAACAAATATTCCAGATATGAACGATATTTGTTTATATTTTACTAACCCATCAAAACAAGTTTGGTTAGTCATATAGATGCAGGGAATGTGACACAACACAATCGTAGATCATATTATATAATTTGATAAGAAGCACCTAAAGTCTCATTTGAAGATCATACCACATTGCTCAACATAAAGGATTGTACTTCAAGGGATCAAGCAGCATTTCATTGGCTATGAAAGCTTTGAGCAACTTTCAAGGAAGATGGAAACACGTCACTTAAAAGATACATGTTAAAATGAGGAGGAGACTTATTTAAGTTGCACTCTTTTTCCCTTGACTAAGTTTTGTCCCATTGGGTTTTCTTAGTAAGGTTTTTAATGAGGCAACATACCTGATCTAGAAGTATCAGGGGGGACTAATGCGCATTACACGCTGCACTCTTTTTCCCTTAGCTATGGTTTTGTCCCACCGGGTTTTCCTAGCAAGGTTTTTAACGAGGTAGCATCAAGCGTATTATGTTGATAACCAAGGGGGAGTGTTATGAATATATTTATTATTAATGTGGTTATCAACACCAAAAATAGATTAGCTTTCTCTCCAAGTTTTGTACACACATATATATCACTATTGTATCTCATTGTAAATCATACCTATCAATGAAATATTAGTTCTTTTCTCCCTATAATTCTTCTCATATTCTTGTGTTAATAGGCTAGTTTTACAACAATATGTAATTTGTTACTCATATGTAAGTTATACAAACATGTCTAAGATACTAGTATTTAACATATTGATAATAGAAAAAAATGAAGTAATAAAAAGCTAAATAAGAGGCATACAATAATAGAACTCGGGAGATCCTCTTTTATCCAGTATATCTTATACAAAGGTTTAGGTGTGTTTGTTTTTCTAAAAAATATTTGCGTAGTCTTTTCTGTCTGCGCCGCGCAGACCACGTGCAAACATTGCTATCTGCAGACTGTTTGTTTTTCGAAGACGTTTCATTAAAAAACGTCTGCGTGACGCAGTGGCGGATCCAGGATTTTTTTCCTGTGGGTTCACTTTTTTTCGGAAGTCAAAATTTTCACAACTACAAGTTAGAGTTTTCGGGTCGGGTCGGGGGAACATACTAAACGTCCGTTCCAGTAGGCCTAAAATTCATGTTTTAATAAAACTAAATCACAAATTTTAAATTCATATTCATATAAAACAAATATTCAAATATGATATTCAAGTATTCACTAAAAAGGGGGAAGGCCGAAGTAATTGAAAAGTTACCTAAAATCGTGATTACACATTTACACTTCTCCGTTCTCTACGATGCTCACACCGGCAATGAAGTTTTATGGCATTCCGACTTGCAAATGGGGCAGTGAGTAGCGTTGTTTCCTCTCACAAAATAATCTGTATCATACTTAACAAATTAGGGGATTATTTTGTGTTTAATGAGGAAACTTTTTATACTTCAAATTGCATTCCCTTCCTAAAACATGAGCTGTTCATGTAAGGCTGTAAGTCAATATATGTATAGTCATAATAAACGTGGATGACTACCAATTGCTTTAAGAAGGTGATTGATGCCATCAGGCATGATTTATGTGGATCATTGTTATCCCATGTTGATCAATTTGGCATACAGTGTGCTTAAAACAAGATTCAAAATCAAAATACTTCATTGCACAATGTCTTTTACATTTCCATAAGTTATATTTCAAAATTCTATATCATCTAATAAAGAATTTCAATGTAATTCACAATTCTAATAGGCATTAGCATTTAGCAAACCGTAGAAATTGAAAGTTCACCTAATTCACAAATCACAATCCAATTAGCAAATTAAGAAATTAGAAACTAATTAATAAAAAATTTCAATGTACTTCACAATTCCTATAAGAAATTAGCATTTATGTATAACAAACACAGATGGTTAAGTGATTAACCGAACAAATGAAATGATGAAAATCGTATAAAGCTTACCTTAATCGCTGATGTCTGATGATAATCCAAAGGTTGTCGGCGGAACCGCCGCCGCGGAGGAGGAGAGGACGGCCGGCAATCGGCAATCGGCGGAGGTGGGTGGAGGCGCCTGTGGTTCACCGTTCTCTGTTCACTTCAATACATGGGCTGCTCATTGCTCACGTTCAATACTTCTTTGTGTCTGGTGGAGGCGAGGAGCGTTGTCTTGTTAAAACCCTAAATGGGTTTTATACATTAAAGAAAAAAAAAAAGAGAATAAAAAAAACGGAGCAAAAAGCTTCGGTGGTGCCTTAAATGGGATTCGAACCCGGGTATCTTGCAGAAAATAACGAGGACCTAACCAGTGGAGAACCAAGGCCCTTTTATATTTTACTTATGGGTTCCTTTCAGTTTGTTATATATATTTACACTAAAATTAAAAACCGAATGGGTTCCTGGGAACCCGTTCTTTGTTAATAGGTCCGCCCCTGTGCGTGAGCTCTTCTTGGTGGAGACTTGGCCCAACCACTTCTAAAATCTTCTAAGATTTGAAGAGGATTTAACACCACCACCACCGTCCATCACCACCACCACCACCACCACCACTACCACCACCACCGTCCACCACCACCCACCACAACCATCCACCACCACCCACCGTCCACGTCCACCACCACTATCACCACCACCATCCACCACCCACCATCACCATCCACCACCCATCATCACCGTTCGTACACCACCACCAGTTTATTTTAGAAATTTACATACGTTAAAAACAAACAACTTTCTCTTTGCAGACTGCAAAAGTTTGGTTCACATATTCTTCTACATATGTCTGCAAATATGGTTCGCAGAGTGCAGACATTTTACCTCTTAAAAAACTAACGAACACCTAAACTTGGTACTGTTAAGAACTCGTCTAAATTGAAAGAACGCGTGAGAACCCCATATTAATCTCTTACAATTTTTTGTAAACTTGTATGCACAAAGTACGTATGTGTAAAACCAAAAACATATACATAATTTTGATGGATATTTAATTACGTAATTGTTTTTACACATATGTAAGCCCAAAATACACGTGTAAAATTTCACATACATGATATTTTTACTTCTCTAAGTTAGTCGAAAATATAGGATTTGAGAAAAAAAAATTAAAAATCGCTTAGGAGGTAGGTTTTCTCACAATTCTCACAACTCGAAAGAATTTTTATTTTATCCCTATCGTAAATGTTTAACTATTAGAATTAGAATTAATTTCAAATATTAAACTGATTAGAGTGAAATTATTGCTTTTTGTCTATTAAAACAGAAATATTTAAAACTTTACCAAAAAGTCATCCTACTCTATTATCTCGCACACTCAATATCCACACACCTCTCTCAATACGTACATGTATTCACGCCATCGGCGGTGTCATCCACACACCGTTGTTAAACACAGTATTCACATCTATGGTATTCCCCTTTGTTGTCGTTGTTAAAAGTTGATTGTTCTCCATTCCTCGGTCGTTTTTGTGCTTCCGTCGTAGTTGAACATGCTATTTATGTAATTCCATATGTAGCATACTAGCATCCTTAACCGAGCTTCGACTATTCTTGTGATTGTTCGATTGTTTCTTGTTTGCTTGATTTCTTTACTTTTATTTGGTAAGATAAGACAGAAAATTTGAGAAAGCACATCTATATAAAAAAATATTTTTTGGTCTAGCTTTTTCTTTCATTTTTCATGTTTTTCATATGGCTTTGAAGCGATGTGTGACCCTAATTGCTAAAAGAAATGTTTTTTTTTTGTACGTCGTTTATTTTGGAAGCATTTGAACGATTACTTGATATGATTACAACTACAAGGTGGGTGGGGTCAATTTCAAAGCGCTATTTGTCGTAAGGAGGGGTCCACTCATCAATGATCCTAAGTGGCTAAGTGTGATCCAAATTTGACGCTAAAAAAATTAGTTTGAATAGTCTATATAATTAATTTGATTTTCCACACCTGAACAAGTTTTAATATTCAAAGCTAAAAAGAGAACATATTTTAGTATTCAAAGCTAAAAAGAGACCTAGTTTAGATAATCTATATAATTAATTAAATTTTCCACACCCGAACAAGTTTTATTATTCAAAGCTAAACAAAGAACATAAGTGTTTGCTTTTGTGTTAAACGTACTTTATCTTCACTTTTTTAAACTCTTTTAACTTGTTACATTAGAGTATAAGAGCGTTATAATTTGAATCGTATCTTAAAAAAAGTCACATTTCTCTAAACTTATTTCTGAATTTTATTTAACCTCCACCTCATTCTTCATCTCTATATCTATATTTTCTTTAATATTCCATTCTCTGTTTTTCCATGCTTAGGGTATAAACCGAAATATTTGAGATATATCATTAAGTTTTGAAGATATGAATAGTGAATCTCAAATATATAGAGATTCATTGTAGCAAAATCTTTATTTCGAAAATATAGATTCGAATGGAGAAGAAAAATAAGATAAATCTCTAAAGAGATTTTTTTTGATTTGATGATTTACAATAAAATAGGGGGTTAATATTCACATACTTATCTCCACCGTGTCTCTCTATATATACGTATGTATATGTATAGTGAGAAATAAAGTAAAAAAAGGTATGAGACCAGTATGAGGAAGATTTAACCTTCAGTATCATTATAAGATTATGGGTTGGGGGCCATTGGCTTAGGTTGGGGGCATTGCTCGACATATGACGAGTGTCGGTTTCACCAGACCATCCCAAAAAAGTGGGGTGTGGAAGCGGCATGGCCAGACGACGTTGGGATGCCATGTTAGTTTTTTATATATTTTTTATATAGTTGACAATATAATAAAACACAAACTTTTTATTAATTAAAAAAAAGTTACATAACATCCTAAAAATTTAAAACAACTTACTTATTAAATCCTAAAAAATAAAAAAAAAGTACTTACTAAATCCTAAAAAAAAAATTACAGAGTTCTGTAAATGTTAAAGTGGGGAACCCACTTAAATTCCGACTTCCCGTCGTGCCTCTACTCGATCGTCGTGGCTCAAGTCGCCCGCAGGGACACGGTCGAAACAAACTTTAAACCGATCCAGCTTCGGTTTTAGTTCACGCCAATTGTGTTGTCAGGCGTTTAAATTGTGACGAGCGTTCTCAACGTTTTGTTGGTATTGCTGGAACGCTCATCCCCGATACGCGATTTGACCGCGTTGTAACGTACGTTGTGCATCGGCGATCCATGTTCCATGTCACAAGTGCGATCTCCTCCTCCTCCGTCCAATGCACCATGTTCGGTTTTTTGATGTGGGTTTGGTTGAAGATTTGTTATTTGGTGTGGGATTGGTTGAAGAAGATTTGTAAACATTTGTACAAAAAATGAAGTTTGGGATGGGTATTTATAGGTAAAAAATTGTATTTTTTTTTAAAATTTGATTTTTTACTTCAAAACCACCATCCCCAACGGCAATGGCAAACGGCTACCCCAAACGGTCAAAAACCCACCAGCCAATCCAAGGCAGCCACCTCAGACTCCCCCCCCCCCCCGGGCCAACGCCGGGCTTCAAAGCTACGCTAGCGGGGCAACGACGTGGCCAACGCTGGCACGGTGTGGGTTAGCTAGCGTTGTCTGGCATTACCGCCCCAACCAACGCCCCACACCCGCTAGTCTAAATCCAAGTCAAATTATGCGACTGACTAATTTTAGCCTATATTGCTGGACTTCACATCAACCTCATTTTTTAGACCATGGGGTGTGGGGTCCCCCCCCCCCCCACACGGCGCCGCTCGTCCCCTCTGTCGCTCACCGCCCCCCTCCCTCCTTCTCATCGCTGGCGTCCAAATTCAGCCGTTTGGGACGAGCCAATTGATTGATTGGCTGGATGTTTGATGTGGGCCACCATATATATATATATAGAGAGAGAGAGATATTTAATTGTTGTGGGCTACCATTTTCAGATTTGGGACTATCCTCTACATCCTTGAGTAGTCCCCAAGGGGATGGTCCTTCAACCATGGTGATGGGGCGTACGTGACGGGTAGTCCCCAAAAAGACTAAGCAAACCACACCCCATGTTCTTAGTAAAAGATATGTATAGAATACACAGTAGCACACCATCTATACACCTATATATAGTACTCCATCATCATAAGCTGCTCAGGAGCTATAGAATATCTCTCTCTCTCTCTCTCTCTCTCTCTCTCTCTCTTCCAACTAGGAAACCGGCCAAAAATGTTTACTAGATTAATGTCATCAAGTTACCTTGTAGCTGTTAGTACCCTTTTGAAATGGGCATGGGACATGTTAGTTTACCTATGTTTCTTCCATAACTGCATGCCAATTGATATTCCAGTAAATGGTCAAGAGCCAGCTTTTGTGAGCATGTTTCACCAGAACAAGAGCTATGGGGATGAACCGGTAGACTGTGCGGTATGCCTGTCAAAGATCGAAGAAGACGATGAGATTAAAGTGCTGAGATGTGATCATCTCTTTCACAAGAGCTGCTTGGACCGTTGTGTCGAATATAGGCACACCAGATGCCCCTTGTGCCGCGATGTTCTAGCAGGACCTCGAAAGGTTTGTGAACTCGGCCGTGAAGTGTTGTGTTTTAGTTTCTCTTCAATCCGGTCAACTGATGAGGATGATTATGATGAGTGGTGGATTCGGTGAATGTGTTGTAATATGTTATTTTATTTTACCTAACTTATTAGAATATATATGTTTAGGTGAAATTAGGTGCGTTAGCGTTATTTTAGTATAATCAAAAGATTGGCAATATAACTTGCCTTGTAGTATTAACACCCAAAATGAATAATATCGCACTTGGATTTTAAGAGTTTTATCGTTTGACAGATGTTCGTTGAAGTTCATCGAAATCGTCCTGAAAGGAAAGCGTAAGGGGGTTGATGGGGTTTTATTTATAAAGCATACACAAAATCACAAATGATGATTTATTCAAAAATCATAGGTTGCGTTTACAAAAATGGTGAGTAGCACAATCTACGCTGAGAGCATGAGTTTGATAGTTTGTTGTTTGTGTATGTAACATACAACTGTATACGTAAGATTGAAAACTTCAAATAATTAATAATTTTTTTAAGATATCTTTGTTTCTAATGGAATTACAAAAGGAACCAAAAAAATATGATAATTTTATACCCATACATAAAGAATCATTGAATTAGTCTGTAATTATGTAGGATATTTCGAAAAAGCTCAAGGTGAACAAACAAAAGCTTGCACCTCAATGTCACTTTCAAATAATAAACAATTTAACACTCAAGTTAAATCCCAAATAGATAAGTTAGATGAATAATGAATTCATGGGATTTTGGTCTTTGTATCCAAAATTTACAAACCTGCACAGAATTAGGGAAACGTAAATTTCGGTTAAAAAATATAATTGTGTATTTGTATGAGAAACAACACGTCGAATTTAGAATTCAAATACGCTTCACAGTCCTCAAGTGATATAGTGTGATGGTAAGGTGGCTCCTCTCTATCCTATTATTTAATAACTTGTTAAGAATAGGTATATATAATTATGTATTCAAAATTACTGAAAAACCACTGTTACACTAAATATATCAACATGATAATCCAAACTACCATTTCTAATTCTAACCTCACCTCACCTGAAACCCCCCCCCCCCCCCCCCCCACACACACACACACTATTGCTCCTCTCTAACAAGTTATTCAAATACCCACACAGTCATCAAGCGATAGTTTTTTATCTTTAATATGAGTATCCTATTGTTATAGTTTAAAAAAAAAAACAAAAAAAAAAACCTCAGTTACGTAAAATATAATGAGTATCATATTTGATCCTAACCCTTCTAATTTATGTATAATCTTATGTTCTTAATAGCTATAATAAGTTTATCACTATGAAAGTTACAAATATAAAAATATGTAAATACCATGATGATATAAATTTAAAAAGATAATTTTGTATTTGTAACATACAAATATAAATAACATCATCAAGATATATATCTCAAAAGATAAGTTTATTTTCCAAAAGCTATTATAGTGAAACATCATTAAACAAATAAAAATTAAAATTTTTTGGCAATATATTTTTAGTATATAGTTCAGGTAAACGAGTATATAGTTTTGGGTATTCAAGCCAGACATCACCTAATCACCTACCCAAGAAATAGTTTTTTTTTTCCCAATCCCATACCTGGTCTAATACCTATCGAGTTTCAAGTATACCCGGCCTGAATGTTTCTGGTTTTGGGTATACCCATCTGACTCAGATTTTTCTTTTGGTCATTTCTAATGACTGAGATATCAATATCCAAAGTCGTGTTTGAAATAGAGAAGTAGAAAATGAATAGTAATGTGTCTTATCTTCCTATACTAATAAACGAAAATCTTTTTTACGCGTGTCACTCTCTGGTGTCTGCTCCCTTTTAATAATAATGTTACATATTAATTTTTATACACAAAATATAATATAATATTAATTAATATAGTTAGAGATAAACGTATAAATTCAAATTTAATTAATAATTATCTATAACAAATATAAATGTATCAAATAATATTATAAGTATAATATTTTTAATAAGTATAATATTATTTAATATAGTTAGAGATCAAACGTATAATTTTAAATTTAATTAATAGTAAAATTACTTTTTGAGTCCTCATGTTTTAGTGATTTTAACCATTTGAATCCAAAATAAAAAACTTCTCTGAGTCTCTAACCGCTCATTCACACCCTCTGCAAAAAATTCAAAAAACCTTTTGTAAGGTTGAGTTCTCTAAGTTCTCACAACTCGTAGAAGTTTTCATTTTACCCTAACCATATGTATTTGTTAAGATAAAATATATTATTTGGATATAAACAATAATTACTAATAAAGTATAAAATCACATGTACAAGTAACGAAAATATAATTGTTCTTTTGTTTTACTAATTTATCTAAATAAGTTATTTCATTAATAAGGATTATATACAAGTTTATAATTAACATTTTTCGTCATTCATCCCGTGTAATACACGTCGTCCTTACATATTACTTCTTTGACAATAAGGAAGAGGTGGAGACCCTAAAAGGTCCGAAACAGCCTCACGCGTTTTGAGCATGTGTGGCGGACATATTGTGACGTTTTGTTGGCACACTTTTGCACTTGTTAGTGCCAAGCTCAGTAGTAGAAACATGATTATTAGTTATGGTGTTGTCAAGGTAGATGGCTGTTGATGGCAAGTTGGCAACATCGTGTATTGTTGCTGACTTGCTGCTCAATTAATTGGTTACTATATTGTTGTGCTTCTTCCCATGTCCTGCTAATGGGAAACGACATGAGTTGTTGATGTTTTGTTTAAATTCATAGAAAAGGAATAGATTTACCTAAACATTCTTTTGATTTCAATTTCTCTCCCGGTAGAATAGATTTGGTTCAATATTATAGATACTCCGAATATATTCTCCCATACTTTTTTTAAGGTTACGATGTTACTGTTTAAAAATACACGTGTTACTCGAATGTAAAATACACATATAACATAATAATGGTACATTGTATCACATGAAAGTGGTATGTCCTGGCTGTCTCGTCACAGTGATGACACCTCTTGGTAGTTCTCAGCTGATAAATGTTGTACATTTTTAATAAACCTCCACCAAGCAAATTTAGAAGACTACAATAAGGTAGGTCCCGTCCTCCATCAATGCCATACGTTTTGCGTTTTTCACGTTGACTATAAAGACAAATGATATTTAATAATATGAAAATATCATTGAACGTTTTAGGAAGTACGATGAAAATATTAAACGTATTCACTTGGGACCAGTGTGATAGATAAAGGCTTTTGATACGACTTGCTACTTAACCTATAACAAAAACGATTTGTGAAAATTACAAAAATCGTCCTTTATCTATGCTACTTATTGCAAACTATTTCCTTTGTTTTTAATAAGTACAGTAAACGTACTCTATGTTTACAAACCCTTGCTCATTATGTCCTTTGACCCTAACCCAGTTAATTTTCATAGTTAAATCTGACCAATTAGACCCCACATAGGGGTACTTTAGTCATTTTACATTAAATATTAAAATAAATAATCATAAAAAATAATAAATACGTTAATTATGTTTAAAAAAGATTATACATTTGTACATATACACACACATAATTCTCTCTCTGTATTTCAATTATATCTCCCTCTAACTTCCTTTTCACCCCCACCTACTCCCACCGGCCACCACCACAACCACCGTCAGCAACATGCACCTGCCACCACCACAACCACCGTCACCACCACCCACCGGCCACCACCACCCCACCTGCAACCACCAACACCACCATCCACCTGCCACCAACACCACCATCCACCTGCCACCACAACCACCATGAAAACCCCTCAAATCCGAAAACCCACCATGAAAACTCTCTATCACCGGCCACCACCGCCTTCCCCTACCACCACCATCACCAACGCAACCTAAAATTCTATCTTTTTCTTCCTCTGTTTTTCAGATCCTCTATTTTACCAAAAAAAAATTGAACAAAACAAAACAATTAATATAACCCTAACAAAACAAAACAATACTTTCATATCCCTAATTTCACCAAATGACACAATTCTCTCTTCCTTTTAGCTTTCCTTCACTCAGATTGGAGTTCTTTGTCATCAACTGTCACGACCCCCGACCACACCCTGGACTGGAGCCGCGAGCAGTCAAGTGGTACCGGTGGTTATTTTGAAAATATTGCAGCGGAAAATTTCATCAGGAACATGAGTTAGAAAAAATATCAGAGTTTTGAAACACCGGATTTTATTTATTAAATAGATGGGAATAAACCCATGTTTTACAAAGGTAGCTTTAATATGGGATAAGCCCGAATATATGAAACAATGTTTTCTTAATTTAATTTAACTGATAAAATAAGTCACTTCTTTAAGCCTTTCGGTGCCGTATCATCATTCTTATTCCACTCTACTGTAATCACCTGAAACGCGTTTTAAAAACATTTGGTCAGCAGGAAATACTGGTGAGTTCATTCATTTTTGTACAAAACATATTTGTTATAATTTACAGTATTAAGAGCGATTACAATGTTTATATCAACCAATTACCCAATGGTATTTGTCACTCGACCGTATCTGTGACTATGGTCATATCACCCATTGGCTAACCCGTTGTCCAATGGTGACGGTTATCAAGTAATGTATACAAAACCCCACATACTGGCTGTAATTGAAGATTACAAAGACTTAATCCTTGTAATTATAACTTTGGAAATAAATAGGGTTTTGAAAACAATTTGGTAAAAAGAGAATGACTCACCTTGTTAGCATATAGTCTTGATTAAACAAGCCTTCTGATGCTTAAACGTCTTGTTTGATAGTAAGTTTACGGATTGGAATTTTCTGATAGTTAAACATATAGTTTAACAGAGTGGAATACGTATTAGTGTAAAACCATATCAAACCTAACGATGGTCACGAGATCAGAACCTTAACGAAATTCACAAAGTATAGTCTTATTTAGACAGCACTTTGGCATTCGTCCGTTGGTTTCCGAATCGATCAGACAGAATATCGTATTGGTGATTATTGGTTAGAGCACCAACGTATAGAGAGAAGAATAGAAGGAATGAGCAAAGAAAAATGAATCTTAAGCTTTCTATTTATAGGTAGGAAATATGCAATTTACAGGAAGTTTCCTATATACTTTCTAGGAAATTACATATACTTTTATAGGAAGTTACCTATACATTTTCTAGGAAGTTTCCTACCTACATATATATATTCTTACACCTTCCTTGCACCTTCCTCATATATATCTATTTAGGTGTTTAACTTACTTAGTTAATTTATCTTACTTAGCTTAATTAATCTTACTTTGCTGATTAATTAATCTTACTTAGCTTAATTAATCTTACTTAACTGATTAATTAATCTCACTTAGCTGTTTAACTGATTACTTTTCCTTAACTGTTTAATTAAGTAATTTACTTAGCCGATTAATTAACTTAATTAGCTAATTAATTAACTCACGTAGCTTGCTTAACTGTTAAGTTTCCTTAGCTATTAAGTTTTCCTTAACCGCTAAGTTTTCTTAACTGCTAAGTTTTATATAACCATTAAGTTTTCTTAATTACTAAGTTTACTTAATCGCTAAGTATTCTAGTTTAACAACTTCCTGATTATGAGTTCTAATTCTAGATACAATGGAACTCGTATTAGCGTATTAACCCAATTCAACTTTAACGATAATCACGAGATCAAAACTCACAATGAATGACAAAGTATAGCCGTATACAGGTATCACTTAAACATCCGTTGGATCAGTTTCAATCAATCGGATATAGTACCATGTCTGTGATTAGAGTTATTACCCTGATAACGAGCAGAGTTTTGGGAATTTAGGGCGTTGATTGAAAGAAACGGAGATACAAGGAGTAGGACGACGTTTTAGACTGTCGAACTGAGCAATTTGATCAAATGCCAAACCCCTGGCTTTATAACCAATTTTTGTTACGTCCCGCGTGTCGCGCCAGGTTCGGTTGTCCCTGGTGCGTGTCGCGGGGATAGTCGGCCTGGCTTTGACTGCCACGTGTCACACGTAGGCCTGACACGTGTCACAGTGTCGTGACGTGTGTCCTTGGCCGCCCTTCTCGTTCAATCGCGTGTTTTTCTCGATTTTCGTGCTAGTGTTTATCGCGTATGTTTGGGTCTTGATCCTAATTTGTTTGGTTTATAATTGCGAGTGTAATAAAGGTACTTTTGTGCGGGTTGGTTCATCAACCATCAGGTTTTCAAGTTTTATCGTGCACACTTCAGATTTTGTTTATGGATCGTTCCGAGGGTTGTTACATCCTCCCCACCTTGTTTTAAATCTCGTCCTCGAGATTTGCTGGAACAAGGGTGGTTACTTCCGTCTTATCTTCGATTCCCAATTATATTCTTGTTCATGTTTTAAATCCTACTTTACTTTGACCAGAACTAATCTCATATGCTTTGGAAGTCCCATATTTGACTTGTAAGGTCTTTCAATAAACATAGATTTCCATTTTCTCTATATATTTTGAAGAGGTACTACTAAATATTTATCAGCAAAGCATTTCCTTACATACATGAAATATATCATGTATACTTACCATTTCTTTTGGAAATTTTAGTTGATAGGCTACTAGTCCACTTTGCTTAGTAACCTTAATGGTTTGACATTCCTCAGACTTAACTTTCCTTTCTTACTGAATCGGACTATTCCTTTTCACGGAGAGATTTTTAGTAGTATTCTTTCTCTGATTTGAATTTCTAATGGTTTACCGATCTCATGGCCCGATAGTTGCTTTTTCAATATTTCTGCTTGACATAATGGATGGTACCTTCTTCAAAAAAGTGCTTCAAACGGGCAACACTAATACTTGTAGGTTAATTATTGAAAAATCTTATGGGTGATAAGTGATAGTCCTATTTTTTCCAATATTTATTGCACATGTACTTAGCACATCTCTCTATGTAGTGTTCCTTCACACTACTCAAAATAACTCGGGTTAAAATTTCCCCTGAAATGAGAAGTGAAATGACTATCTCGATTTAATACAATAGATAACGGGATTCTATGTAATGAGACTAATTTATCCACATACAATTTAACTAAGCGTTTTATACTTAAAAGGTTTCCTTCATTGGTAGTAATTGAGCTAACTTGGTTAGTTGATCCACAATCACCCAGATTGTGTTGTTTTGGGGATTTTGGTAATAACATTCATTGGTTATCAATCCCATTTCCATACTGGTATTTCTAATCT
This sequence comes from Helianthus annuus, assembly GCF_002127325.2. NCBI lineage: Eukaryota > Viridiplantae > Streptophyta > Magnoliopsida > Asterales > Asteraceae > Helianthus > Helianthus annuus. The sequence continues at coordinate 59,554,988 of NC_035449.2, read as the reverse complement.
TTGAGGTAAACCTAAAGGTTTCTAATGTTCAGCTTTAACTTTCTAATCGATTAAATACTTAGAGACATAACTTGCTACATCCCTTTTCACTCCTATCTACCAGTAATTCTTATTTAAACCTCGATACCTCCTATTACTTACACGATGCATCAAATACTTAGTTCTATGAGCTTCTTCGAGAATCCTTTCTTGTAGGTTTCCTTGAATAGGTTCCCGAATTCTTTAGGGAATCTCCAATTTCCATTAGTTCCTTTTTCATTATCCCTTTATAATCCTTCAGCATCATCCTTGATTGCTGTTTCTTGGGTATTCTTTAATTATTTCATTAAATCTATCCGCTATTTTAATATAAGAGCACGTACTTGTTTCGGCTTCTTTATGAAACTTATGATTTAAAGCATCAATTACTACATTAGTCTTAACTTTGTGAATCAGTGTTGTTCCTAGTCTCAGATGAATTCTGAGTTTCTCCTTACGCTCGGGTGATAGTCTAAGTAGATCCTCTGGGAAAACGTCGGTCGGAATTTCTTTCAGTTCCATGCCTCTAGTGTTAATGAACTCCGAGACCATATACACTATGTCTTACTTCCGTGCATAACTCGCAACTTTCATCACAGGGACGAACTTTGTCGGCTGGTCTGTCTTGTCTCCTTGTGGTCACTTCTCCGTTTGGCTTACAAATCTAAACCTAAGTCAGCAATCACCTCAGGAATCATTGTTGCCATTTTATTCCTTTTTTTCTTTATGAAGCAGACATGATTTCCTTTCTGTCAGTTCTTTCCCTTTCATGGCATACGTCGTGATTATGTGTTTTGAAGATCGGGTCTCACGATTTAAATGTCTAAATTTTGAAGCATACATTACTTCATTTTTCTTAACAGATATATTAATGGTATGGACAACTTTAGTCCTTTGTAGCCCATGTATTTCGTAACAGCTTCTTTATTACTGGTAATCTTAGTAGGATTATAGGTGAAGAGTCTTTGTATCTAGTCGTGGTTACTTTTATCTTCGCAAGAGTTCTTAAAGAAAGTAGAATTAATCTTATTAGCGTAAGTTTTGAGACGTTTTGTACCTCGTACAACTTTAGCTACAGGTTTCCTAATGTGTTAATAATCTAAGGTAACGCAAAGGGAATTCTTACCCTTTCCATGGCGTCCCAATATAAAGGGTTCACATCGTTCATCTTGCCGTACGAGTTACGAGATAGATGGTCAAACGGAATAATGTTTGCTATCAGAATTATAGATGTATACAAGAGATTCCTGACAAAGAAATTTGGAATTATTAGTGACACACATGCTCGTGATTTATTCTAAATTGTCAATCCGTATGGTTTTTGGATTTCCTTATAGATATAGATATCTATATAATCATATTTTTCACATACTGTAATATACATTCCATTCATAAGGTCAATGTATTTAACACATTCATGTTTTCAAAAACAAGTCAGACATCAGGTCATGATACTATTTAGGGAATTCTGTCACTTGTTTGACATATCCTATACCCCATCTTACCCGGTTCTCGTCGGAGAGGTAACCCCATCTTACCCAGTTCTCACCGGAGAGGTAACCCCATCTTACCCGGACAAGCTGGAGAGTCTGCCACACCATACCCAGTCTTGCCGGAGAGGTCATTAGTATTGTATTTCCTATAAATAGAATTTTCTCAATTCATGATTTAAAAATGAGTCTTTTATTAGGGCTTTCATCAAAGAACAAGGAATTAGTATTCACGTGACGGATCATATTCCAGAACCAAGTAGTACCAATAAATAAGAAATGACAGTGGCCAAGTGTTACCGCTTATTTACCATACTTACAACGTTCTAGTCATCATCCTCACGGCATACCAATACCCATCACACTTTATCTATGTAAGTAATTAGCTTATCTTGAAGCTTATACTAAGACATTTTTCTTAGGTTCAAGTCTAAATACTATCATGTGTGCTACCTGTTAATAGTAATTTCCTAACTCTTTCGTTTAAGCTTAGGTATTATCATCACAACACCTATTTGCTTAAACCAGTGGCTCTGATACCACCTCTGTCACGACCCCCGACCACACCCTGGACGAGAACCGCGAGCAGTCAAGTGGTACCGGTGGTTATTTTGAAAATATTGCAGCGGGAAATTTCATCAGGAACGTGAGTTAGGAAAAATATCAGAGTTTTGAACACCGGATTTTATTTATTAAACAGATGGGAATAAACCCATGTTTTACAAAGGTAGCTTTAATATGGGATAAGCCCGAATATATGAAATAATGTTTTCTTAATTTAATTTAACTGATAAAATAAGCCACTTCTTTAAGCCTTTCGGTGTCGTATCATCACTCTTATTCCAATCTACTGTAATCACCTGAAACGAGTTTTAAAAACATTTGGTCAGCAGGAAATACTGGTGAGTTCATTTATTTTTGTACAAAACATATTTGTTATAATTTACAGTATTAAGAGTGATTACAATGTTTATATCAACCAATTACCCAACGGTACTTGTCACTCGACCGTATCTGTGACTATGGTCATATCACCCATTGGCTAACCCGTTGTCCAATGGTGACGATTATCAAGTAATGTATACAAAACCCCACATACCGGCTGTAATTGAAGATTACAAAGACTTAATCCCTGTAATTATAACTTTGAAAATAAATAGGGTTTTGGAAACAATTTGGTAAAAAGAGAATGACTCACCTTGTTAGCATATAGTCTTGATTAAACAAGCCTTCTGATGCTTAAACGTCTTGTTTGATAGTAATTTTACGGATTGGAATTTTGTAACACCCCAAAAACGGGTTTGCTAATCAAACCACGTTAACATTAATGATGGGTAAAATACCGTTAGTGGTGAAAATTTACCTGGTAAATATTAGGATTTAAATAATTAAACCTAATATTAAATAAAAAGAGAATAAAAGCTTTTGAGAAAATAAAGTTCACGAGAGGCCCGAGTTAGCGGGACCTAACCCCGAACTCACTAAGTTAACTAGGGACGTTTAACTTAGTTAATTAGTGGGAATATTGTTAGAAATAAGTAGGTTGTGGCCTACTTAATAACTAACCAAACAAGAGGGGCTAAATTGGGATGGTTTGGAAGTTGTATAATAAAAATAAAATAAACAAAATCAAACACACAGTGTGTGTGTATGTGTTATGTAGATCGACCAGGAGAAGCTCCTAGGAGCTCACAACCCTAATTCCAACAAAATCAACAAATTGAAGCTCAATCTAAGCCCCAAATCAATGCATGAACACATATAAATGATCACCTAATCAAGGGGATCACAAGGTATGTCGAGTTATTGATATTGATGAAGTTGTGAAATTGGATTAACATCACAATATGCGATTTTTCTATGAATAATAGAAAGTAGGACTGAATTAGTGATGTATACTTGCTTAGGAACAAAACCCCAAGTGAAAATTCTATATAGGTTGCTATGATTTGAATAATTTGATGATTTACCACACTTAGGCAAGTGGGTTTTGATCATGTAGTGAAGATGATGATATACTGTAACACCCCGAAAATACAAATCCTTCATTATTAATGCTATGTCGGTAAAGAACAAGGTAAAGTAACTAGGAGTAAATATCCTAGTTAAATTCTAAGTCTTGTAAAAATAAGGAAAAACTTGGTTAAATAACCCTTTATAAAAACTTAGATAAAGTTAAGGGACCAAAGTTGAACAAGTGAAAAGTAATATTATTAAAACAAAATTTGACACCAAAACACACACCTTGTGTGTGTGTTCTGGTTGTGCGATCCACAGAGCCAAGAAAGTGCTCTCAAGAGTTCAACCCTAACTCACAAAATTGATCAAATTGAGAAGGCAATTCAAGTTCAAATCAAAAACCAAGATCAATCTAGTGATCACTCAAGTGAGGGGATCACAAGGTATGTTGAATTTCATATTTTGGTTACTTCTTGAATTCTTGATGAACCTATGAAATCGAAATCTGAACTTGCATGATTGATGTTTAGATGAAATTAGTAATGAAAACATGATTAGGAGTAAACCCTATTCAAATACTTGTTGAATTGATGTTCATAATTGTGAAATTCATGGTCACCCATCTAAGTGTAAAATGGGTTTTGTAGAATGATAAAGAACACTAAGAATTTGATTTTTAGACAAGTGTTGTTGACTTACATGAAGTGAATCTAGATGTTAGTATGCATACTAGATATAATGAACTTGCAAAAATTGTTTAATTTTGGGCTAATAGTTAGTCATGAACTTGATAATGGCTTTATAAAACGATGCCCATAATGTCACAGCCCTCGATCCCTAATTCCCGGGAATGGGCGGCCGGGAGCCAGTTTCGGTGGTATCACGTTATTGTCTAATTTGGCAGCGGAAATTTTCATCAGGACCGTAGTTAGGAAATATTAAATCAGAGTAAACCACCACATTTTTATAATATTAAATACATGAGTAAAACCCAAGTTTTCATTACAAACTGATTTACAGGGATAAATCCCACTTTATTGAAACAAACAATTTCTTTTATTTAGATAACTTTTATAGCCACTTTTCCAAGCTTTCAGTGCTGTCCAGCTGGCTTCTAATTGGCTTTCACATTATGTTACCTGAAACGCGTTTAAAACATTTTGTCAGTGGGAAATACTGGTGAGTGAATCCCAGTTTAATCAAGAAATATTAATTTAATTTAAACAGTATTGAGGGCGATTACAATGTTTATATCTACCCAATTACTCATTCAGTACTGTCAATCCTGACTTGTGGGTCATATTACACATTGGCTAACTCTTCGTCCAATGGTAACGTTACTCACATTTTGTATACAAAACCCCAACATACCGGCAGTAATCGTAGAATTACAAAGACTCAATCACTGCTAAATTGCATTATAAAAAGGTTAAGGTTTTGTAAAAACAGTTTATAAAAAGGAGATTACTCACATTGCTGTTTTAGGGTTTTCAGTAATGATTTCCTGGGAATAATCTATAAATTACACAAATGCACGTGTGTTAGTATAATAACCCATTTTAACATTAGTAATACCCTCCCCGAGACGGCATTCCAACGACTACGTTGGGCAGAACCACGACAGCCGTTACGGAACCCTAGATCAATCGGGCAGCGTACCTAATACGTATCCAGGGGTTAAAATACTTACATCGTAGCAGAACCTCGCTATTTTAGGGGTATAATACCCGACTATAATAACTTTTCTACAGAATTTGAGATTTGAGATTGAATTGTGAGCGACGGAAAACGAAAACTGATGCGTTCTATTTATAGTTGGTGAAACTGGTCTCCACGCGGCCCGCGTAAAACACAGGCCAGGGTTACGCGGCCCGCGTCAACCTTGGTCAACAGAGTAGCTTAGGTGGGTCAGCTTGTAGACCCGCCACGATGTCGACACGTGTCAGCTCAAGATGCCTCCGCGTTTCATGATCTTACGCAGCCCGCGTTAACTAACATAAACTGTTACGCGGCCCGCTTGAACTAAAGAAATCAACGATACCAGGTTCAACCCTGATACCGCCCGCGTGAATGGTTGGGGTGGGTCTACGCGGCCCGCCTCAACTTCATATTTCTTGTTTTTAATTATTTTTTTGATGTTATGTTATATTTCGGGCTCGGTTTTCACATACGGGATGTATTTAAAGACATTTTGAGATATTTGAGATATATTAGGGTGTCGGAAAAGTTATAAGGGTGTCGGTTTACGTTAGGGCTGTTATACATAAGGTGTTTGTTAAAACGCCTAAGAGAAAACTTAATGTTGAAATTCGGAACAAAACACATATTTGAATGATGTTGTGAATTATGCGTTATAAGACATGAATAGAGTTCTATAAGAATCGAGATCTACTGGAACAAGTGTGGATATTTCCTTTGCATTTCCGATTCAAGTTCCCATGTGTACTCAGGTCCTCTTTTGGAGTCCCACTTCACTTTGACCAGAACTAATCTTTTATTTTTGAGATTCTTAACTTTCCTATCTTCAATTTGTAG